>NC_058130.1:389737420-389770993 GCF_016433145.1 Gracilinanus agilis
GAAGAGAAGAGAAGAGAAGAGAAGAGAAGAGAAGAGAAGAGAAGAGAAGAGAAGAGAAGAGAAGAGAAGAGAAGAGGCACCATTCATGCATATAATTCCTTCCACCATGAGGGACAAAAAGAACAATAAGTCAAGGCAAGATTTGTATGAAATACCTCTACAAGAAGAAAAGCCATCTTCTTATAGAAATGTAAGTGACTTGGGATATGCAACTAATGACTGCTCACTCTAATTCCTACTCTACCTCACTCAATTAAATGAACCTATCTTCTATAATATTGCAATACCCCCATAATATTGCATTTTTGCAGCTAAGAAGTAGGTCTCAGTATATTAAGGACATTATGTCAAAATTATCCCAGGTCTCTTGGGTAGAGTCTGGAAGCCAAAGCGAGCTTGGACCCTTTGTGTCTTAAGTGAATCTGTAAAGCAAGGGCTATATTTAAAAGGTAGCCTTTTTGACAATGGGAAAACTTGATTCCATGGAAAATATTGTATAATTTAGCAAATGCATTGTAAACTGCTCTCTTCTTTTCTGATACAATTCAGAGCCATCCTCACATCTCTAGCACTCACCTAGAATATATAGTGGGGCTAACTGTTTTTATACCTCAGTTTTTCTGAAGGAAATGGTTAAACTCTCAAATGATGATAGATTTTAATCCAGCAGCTTTGCATTATTTCAAGGCTTGATTTAATTATCACAGTCCAAAATGTCATCAAAAGAGAAATCTTTCTTCTATTTGAACTCCAAGAACATCCACCACAATATTAGAGAACATTTTAGGTAAGCATATCTATTTATGCCCTACTTGATGATACTACTCAGCAGTCTAATAACATGGAGTTTATAGTCTTATTAGAATTAATACATTAAAAAGCTATTAAATATTGCCATCTTTGGTGAAGGTAACTTCATTTAAAAAAGAAGCCTCACCATATAAACCTAAGGACAGAATTATAGGGAGGATCCCCTATAGTATTTTTTTAAAACCCTTATCTTCTGTCTTAGAATTGATACAAGGATTGATTCCAAGGCAGAAATATGGTAAGGCCTAGGAAATTGGGGTTAGGTGACTTGCCCAGGGTCACACAGCAAGGAAATGTCTGAGGTCAAATTTAAACCCAGGACCTCTAATTTCTAGGATTGGCTCTCTATCCACTGAGCCACCTAGCTGCCCTTCCCATACAGTATTATTATAAAGTGTTCCAATTCTCTGATAAGTTTAATTTGCAAGACCTTCTTGGTCCCCAACTCTCAAACTGACCTATATGTACCAATGTAAAGGTTAACTGTTTGTTGGCAAGATCTCTTCCTTTCTATGTATAGGAAGCTACTTTTTCTTCTCAATTTTCCCTCCCCAGACCAAAAATAAATTCTGAATAACCAAAGCTGTTGTACAACAGTCACCATTTAATGAATCCTAATATCTTCCAAGTTCCCTGATTTCTCCCTTCAGTGCTCCCATGCACTTCATTTCAGTGTTAAAGGAAGAGAATCTGAGCCAAACATGGAGACAGAGGAATGGCAAGTTTCTTTGATTAGTCTCATTATTTTAATGCATGAATCTGCTTCCTAACTCTTGGACTAAAATAGACAAAGATGTCATTTTAACCAGATATGGGGTTGACAAGTTATAGAATGCAAGTTCTACAAAGGGGGGTGGGGTGGTGGAATACCCAAGGCATTAGGACAGTAGGATCACAGATTTAAAGCTGGAAGGGACCTTGGAGGTCACTCATTTCATGTTTTATAGAGGAAAATGCCCAGAGAGGTTATCTAATTTACCTGTCATCAAAAAGGCAATAAGTGAGAGAGACCTGGGATTAGATCCATGTCCTCTGGTTCTAACCAAATTCAGCATTTGTTTTCCCATTGCATTTTGCTACCACAAATGGAAGACAGCTAGGAGGTAGGGTGGATAGAAGGTCCAGCCAGGAAGCAGGAAGACCTGAGTTCAAATCTGACCTCAGACACTTACTAGCTGTGTGACTGGTCATGTCACTTGGCCCTCTTTGCTTGAGTTTCCTCAATTGTAAAATGAGCTTGAGAAAAACAATATCAAATCACTCCAGTATATTTGCCAAGAAAACCCTAAATGGGGTCATGAATAGTCAGACACGACTGAAAATGCCTGCACAACACCACAGCTAATGGAATTTCCCAGGTCTCAGACAACTGTTATTCCCACTCTTTGTCACCCCAGAAGCAAAACACAGCTCACTCAGAAACCATTAATTCCTCTCAGGGGAAGAACAACTGTGGCTACTGGATATTGAAGGCCTAAAATAATGTAATAAATAACTCGAGTCACTTCTGCATGTAGAGAAACAGGGGAGAAGGTACTGCCATTGTAAGCAATTTTGCTAAAAGTCCCAAAGTAACTACAGAATCAAATAGATGGTCATGTTATGTGACAGGCACTGTGATTATCTGTCTTAAGACTAATGCCCCTTTCATTGCAGGTTATAAAGGTTTTGGATAATAATCAGTAACCAGGTAAAGGCTCAAAAGTGGGAGAAAGTAGTAATTGAGTCTACTTTTAGTGTATTGAACACGTTTGTGGAAGGGGGGGAAAGGTAGAAAAAGTCTAGGTTTGAACACAACAAGAAGAGACATTACAGGTAATCATTTTGCTGAAGGAGAGGTCACTGTTGAGTAGACCATTAAATAGTTCTACTGTCATATGATGAGAGCTGAAAACTGACACCATGAAGATAAAATGCTCGTGTTGGCTCTAGTCAGGCATCCTAAAATCCTCTAGATTTTAGGAAACCCAGCAATGAGCTGCCACTTGTGAAAAATGTCCAAGCAAGCAAAAACCATGGAGATGTTAGCCATGTTCAAAGGATTATAACCGCAGTTTAGGGAAGAAATTATAATTCTAATGGCCTACATTCAGAACAAACCTGATGTTTCACCTGACATACAGCAAATCAGCAAAGATGATATAAAAAATATGACCAGTTCATATTAGAGGGAAAACCTAGACAAAGAGAGGTATAATAGCAATTGGTCTATCTGTGAGTGCATTCTGGAAAACAATTTGGAATTATGTTAACAAAGTGAATAAAATTTGTATACTTTTTGACTAGAGATCCCACTGCTATGTTTGTGTATGAGAGAGACTGAGACAGAGGCAGAAAAAGAAAGATACAGAGGCAGACACACACACACACACACACACACACACACACACACACACACACACACACACAGAAAGAGACAGAGAGAAACAAAAAGAGAAAGAGTGAGAGGAGATAGTTTTCAGATATTCTGGATTTCAATTTAATTATCATCTAATCATTATTATTATATAATTCTTCTCCAGGCTACCCTCCTGACTCATCTTTATTGGATTTTATTTTTAGCCACAGAAACCTCTTAACTCCCACTGGAAGTATTCTCTGCCACTGAGGGATCTTCCTTAGATTATCCAATACCTCTTAAAACCACCACTTCAAGAAGGCCCAGGCAACTATGTCTTCATTACTTTCCAGACTGTACTCCTGAACCATCTCCAGGGGACTTTGTCTAGGATGCCCCCTCTCCAAATACCCATTTCATTCTTTGTAAACTTTCTTTTAAGTGTTGTCTTCCCCCTATCAAAATGTAAACTCCTTCAGGGCAGAAATGTCTTCCTTTCTATTTGTATTTGTATTCCCAGCACTTAGCAGAATGCCTAGCACAAGGTAAGCACCTAAATGTTTTTTTAAACAAATTTTATTTAATTAATTAATTAATTTTGAGTATTTTTCCATGGTTACATGATTCATGTTCTTTCTCTCCCCTCCTCCCACCCCCTCCCATAGCTAACATGCAGTTCCACTGGATTTTACATGTATCATTGATCAAGACCTATTTCCATATTATTGATAACTGCACTGGGGTGATCGTTTAGAGTCTACATCCCCAATCATATCCTCATCGACCCATGTGACCAAGCAGTTTGTTTTTCTTCTGTTTCTGCTCCCACAGTTCTCTCTCTGGATGTGGAACTTAAATGCTTTTTGATCTTGACCTTGACCTAAGAAAAGCCCCTAAACTGTTCCCATCCTTTGACCTAGCAATTTTATGACTAGGTATTGTTAAGATTAAAATTCTCTGTCCAGAGAAAGAACTGTGGGAGTAGAAAAACAGAAGAAAAACAATTGCTTGATCACATGGGGATATGGTTGGGGATATAGACTCTAAACGAGCACCCTGGTGAAAATATCAATAGTATGGAAATAAGTCTTGATCAATGACACATGTAAAACCAGTGGAATTGCTCATTGACTATGGGAGGGGGGGTCAGAAGAGGGGAGGGAAAGAACATGAATCATATAACCATGGAAAATATTCTAAATTAATTAATTAAATAAAAATTTCAAATTAAAAAAAACACAAGAAAGATTCATATTCTCTGGAGATTGTATCTTAATTTATAATTATTTACTAAATAATAAAAAGTGGACCACAGAAAAAGAAGGTACCAGACACATGTGGCCAGCTTAGCAGTCTCCTCCCCCAGCTGGTGGTACCAGCTTCACAGCCAGACCTTAGGGGAGCTTGTGCTCCCTGAGCCAGCCCCAAGCCTGACCATGTGTATATGCTGGGCCTCCCCCTACCAGCTCAGAGCCAGTATGCCTGCACTTGCACTCTCTCCTAGCTGCCTCTGTTGAGCCAGCTATGCATTCAGACAAAGGTGTGCCAGTGCTCTCCTAACTACCTCCTCTCTCCATGGTTCTGAGGCAAAAAAACCTATTTCTGATCCTACTACAACTTGTGCTCCTTGTGACATCCCTTTCCTGAGCTTCTTTGATTTGGCAGACTCTGACTTCAGTCCAGATCAGAGGTGGGTCTTCTGAAAGTCAGAAATCACCATGCGGTCCTTGGAATTGCCAATATAGCACCTGTAGAGCATCTCCCAATGTTGTAGGGAGATCTACACTCATCACCTCAGAAAGATATGATTTAGAGATTCATTACTAAGATCCTTTGGTTTAAAAACCAAAGATTGTCTTGGGGTACCAAAAAAGGGGTACAAACTAGTATTAAATTTTCATAGTATATGTGCCAAGAAAGAAAATCCTAATGTACACCCAAAATATTCCTAGCCACATTCTTCCTGAGAGAGCAGAGAATATTTATTAAGCAAAATACTGAAAACAAAGTGAGTGACCATCTATTGGAGAAAAATTTAACAAATCAGCATATCAATATTATGGATGATGTTTGTGCTATAAAAATGATAGTTATGAGGATTTCTGAGAAGTATTAGAGAAAATAAATATACTGGTTCAGAGAGAAATAACTAAATATGTTATAATACATACAATGGTGGCAACAATGGAAACAAAAAAAATCACTAAATGGAAGCTGTGAGTAACTAAATAAAAACACTGTGGATCCCTAAGGACAGATAATGAAACCTATTACTCTCCTCATTGCAGATGGGTGAGGGTGAAGGCAATTACAACACAATATATGGTTAAAGTGTTGAGATATTTCTGATTTTTTTTTGTCACAAAGCAAGAGTTCAGAACACTGCCAGTTAAGAAGCCTTAATGAAAAGTCACAGAAGAGCCTAGCTCTCCTACAAAACCTTAGCAAGTATTTGAAAGAACCTCAGAAAAGCTAATTACAAAGCACACTAGTAAGAAACAGAAGCATCTTATTCTTTATCTTATCCATATCTGCACAAAAAGACTATTGAAGTTAGGAAAAAGCCAGGAAGATTTCAGGCAAATGTGGAAACAAAGGAAGAGGGGTGAGGAGATATATCAGGGAAACCAGGTATTCCTGCAGATGGATCTACTTGTACCAGGGGATTTGCAAGCTAGCACAAGCTCTAGCAGTTGAGGACCTAAAGACAAATGGCAGCTATATCCTATCAAAACAAAAGCAGAGAATAAAGCCAGCCCCTATAGGCCATTGAAGGAGGAGACAAGGACCAACTGTAAATTCTTTGATTGCTAGAAACAAATCAAACAAGAGACAGAGCCAACTTTGGTCCTGGGTGCCAGCACCAGAGGGAAATGTTGTTCAGGAGGTTTGAGACCAGCATGATCTTCAATATATCACTGATGCCTGTCAGGGCCATGTCAAGGGAGAGAACCAACTCCTGATTAGAAAACTAATTTTATAGATTTTGCTAAAAAAAAACAACACCACCACAATAACATAGTGGATAACTAGGTAGCACAGTGTATAGAGCACCAGGCCTGAAATTAGGAGGACCTGGGTTCAAATTTCTTATCTGTGTGACCCTGGTCAAGTCACTTAACCCATCTTTGACTTGCTTCTCTACCTTAGGGTTGTTACTAAGATGAAAAGTATAGGACTGTGGGTGGTGGTGGTTGTTGTTTATCATAGATGTTGTATGGGGGCTAGGGTTAGAAGACTTCTCCCTTTAATAATCTTCCTTGATTAGCAAGCAAAGTAAGCTAGGGCCAAGAAGGAAAGGTTAAGTGGAACAGACAGGGTCATCAGCCTCTTTTTGTTGTTTAGTCATTTTTCAGTCCTGTCCAACTCTTCATGGCCTCATTTAGGATTTTCTTGGCAAAGATAGTGGAGTGGTTTGTCATTTTCTTTTCTAGCTCATTTTACAGATTCATAAATTACAGAAAACTGAGGCAAACAGGATTAAGTGGCTTGCCCAGGATCACACAGCTAGTAAGTGCCTGAGGCTGGATTTGAACTCAGAAAGTTTTCTTTTTTTAAATTTTTTTTAATTTTAATTTTTATACGTTTATTAATATTCATTTTTAACCTGTTTACATGCTTCATACCCCTACTTTCCCCTTCACCCCCCATTCTCCCCTCACCCATGGCTGACGCACATTTCCACTGGTTGTAACATGTGTCCTTGTTCAGGGCCCATTTCCATATTGTTGGTAGTTGTATTGGTGTGGTCCTTTCGAGTCCACATCCCCAATCATGTCCACCCTGACCCATGCATTCAAGCAGTTGTTTTTCTTATATGTTTCCTCTCCTGCAGTCCTTCCTCTGAATGTAGGTAGCTTTCTTTACCATAAATCCCTCAGAGCTGTCCTGGGTCATTGTATTGCTGCTGGTACAGAAGTCCATTACATTTGATTTTACCATAGTATATCAGTCTCTGTGTACAATGTTCTTCTGGCTCTGCTCCTTTCGCTCTGCATCAGTTCCTGGAGGTTTTTCCAGTTCACCTGGAACTCCTCCAGTTTATTATTCCTTTTAGCACAATAGTATTCCATCACCCGCATATACCACAATTTGTTCAGCCATTCCCCAATTGAAGGGCATCCCCTCCTTTTCCAGTTTTTTGCCACCACAAAAAGTGCAGCTATAAATATTTTCGCACAAGTCTGTTTATCTATGATCTCTTTGGGGTACAAACCCAACAATGGTATGGCTGGATCAAAGGGCAGGCATTCTTTTATAGCCCTTTGAGCATAGTTCAAAATTGCCAGCCAGAATGGTTGGATCAGTTCACAGCTCCACCAGCAATGCATTAATGTCCCAATTTTGCCACAACCCCTCCAACATTCATTATTCTACTCTTCTTTCATTTTAGACAATCTGCTAGGTGTGAGGTGGTACCTCAGAGTTGTTTTGATTTGCATTTCTCTAATTATTAGAGATTTAGAACACGTTCTCATGTGCTTATTGATACTTTTGATTTCTTTACCTGAGAATTTCCTATTCATGTCTCTTGCCCATTTTTCAATTGGGGAATGGCTTGATTTTTTATACAATTGATTTAACTCCTTGTATATTTGAGTAATTAGACCCCTGTCAGAGTTTTTTGTTATAAAGATTTTTTCCCAATTTGTTGTTTCCCTTCTGATTTTGACTACATTGTTTTTGTTTGTACAAAAGCTTTTTAGCTTGATATAATCAAAACCATTTAATTTACATTTTGTAATTTTTTCTAACTCTTGCTTGGTTTTAAAATCTTTCCTTTCCCAGAGATCTGATAGGTATACTATTTTGTGTTCACTTAACTTATTTATAGTTTCCCTCTTTATATTCAGGTCATTGACCCACTCTGAATTTATCTTGGTGTAGGGTGTGAGATGTTGATCTAAACCTAATCTCTCCCATATTGTTTTCCAAGTTTCCCAGCAGTTTTTGTCAAATAGTGGATTCATGTCCCAAAAGTTGGGCTCTTTGGGTTTATCATACACTGTCTTGCTGATGTCATTTACCCCAAGTCTATTCCATTGATCCTCCTCTCTGCCTCTTAGCCAGTACCATATTGTTTTGATGACTGCTGCTTTATAGTATAGTTTAATATCTGGTACTGCTAGGCCCCCTTCCTTCACATTTTTTTTTCATTATTTCCCTTGATATTCTTGATCTTTTGTTATTCCAAATGAAATTTGTTATAGTTTTTCCTAATTCAGTAAAGAAGTTTTTTGGTAATTTGATAGGTATGGCACTAAATAGGTAAATGAATTTGAGTAGAATGTTCATTTTTATTATGTTAGCTCGTCCTACCCATGAACAATTAATGGCTTTCCAATTGTTGAGATCCAGTTTTATTTGTCTGTAAAGTGTTTTGTAGTTGTTTTCGTATAGTAGCTGTGTTTGTTTTGGTAGATAGATTTCCAAGTATTTTATATTGTCTAGGGTGATTTTAAATGGTGTTTCTCTTTCTCCCTCTTGCTGCTTTAATGTGTTGGAGATGTATAGAAATGCTGATGATTTATGTGCATTTATTTTGTATCCTGCCACTTTGCTAAAGTTGTTGATTATTTCTACAAGCTTCTTAGTTGATTCTCTAGGATTTTTTAAGTAGACCATCATATCATCTGCAAAGAGTGATAGCTTAGTCTCCTCCTTGCCTATTTTGATACCTTCAATTTCTTTTTCTTCTCTAATTGCTATTGCCAGTGTTTCTAGTACTATGTTGAATAGTAGAGGTGACAATGGGCATCCTTGTTTTACTCCTGATCTTATTGGGAAGGCTTCTAATTTATCCCTATTGCATATAATGCTTGTTGATGGTTTTAGGTATATACTGTTTATTATTTTTAGGAAGGGTCCTTCTATTCCTATACTTTCCAATGTTTTCAATAGGAATGGATGCTGCATTTTCTCAAAGGCTTTTTCGGCATCTATTGAGATAACCATGCGATTTTTGTTTGTTAGACTGTTGATATGGTCAATTATGTGGATGGTTTTCCTAATGTTGAACCAACCTTGCATTCCTGGTATAAATCCCACCTGATCATGGTGGATGATCTTAATTACTTGCTCGAGTCTCTTTGCTAATATTCTGTTTAAGATTTTTGCATCTATGTTCATTAGGGAGATTGGTCTATAGTTTTCTTTCTCTGTTTTTGGTCTACCTGGCTTTGGGATCAGTACCATATTTGTGTCATAAAAGGAATTTTGTAGGACTCCTTCTTTGCTTATCATATCAAATAACTTGTATAGTATTGGGATTAGTTGCTCTTTGAATGTTTGATAGAATTCACTTGTGACTCCATCAGGTCCTGGTGATTTTTTCTTAGGGAGTTCTTTGATGGCTTGTTCAATTTCTATTTCTGATATGGGATTATTTAGGTATTCTATTTCTTCTGCTGTTAATCTAGGCAATTTATATTTTTGTAAATATTCATCCATATCTCGTAAATTGTTATATTTGTAGCCATATAATTGGGCAAAATAGTTCTTAATGATTGCCTTAATTTCCCCTTCATTAGAGGTGAGGTCTCCCTTTTCATTTTTAATACTGTCAATTTGGTTTTCTTCTTTCCTTTTTCTTATTAGATTGACCAGTACTTTGTCTATTTTATCTGTTTTTTCAAAATACCAGCTTCTAGTCTTATTTATTAATTCAATAGTTCTTTTACTTTCAATTTTATTAATTTCTCCCTTAATTTTTAGTATTTCTAATTTAGTTTTCATCTGGGGGTTTTTAATTTGCTCACTTTCTAATTTTTTGAGTTGCATACCCAATTCATTAATCTCTGCCCTCCTTAATTTGTTAATATATGCACTCAAGGATATAAATTTCCCCCTCAGTACTGCCTTGGCTGCATCCCACAGAGTTTGGTAGGATGTCTCATCATTGTCATTCTCTTCAATGAAATTGTTGATGGTTTCTATGATTTCTTCTTTGACAAATTGGTTTTGGAGAATCATATTGTTTAATTTCCAATTGGTTTTTGATTTGCCTGTCCAGGTGCCCTTACTAATTATTATTTTTATTGCATTATGATCTGAGAAGGTTACATTTATTATATCTGCTCTTTTTCATTTGTTTGCAATGATTCTATGCCCTATTACATGGTCAATCTTTGTAAATGTACCATGTGCAGCTGAAAAGAAGGTGTATTCCTTTTTGTTCCTATTTATTTTTCTCCACATATCAATTAAATCTAATTTTTCTAGGACTTCATTCACCTCTCTTATCTCTTTCTTATTTATTTTTTGGTTTGATTTATCTAGATTTGAAAAAGGAATATTTAGATCTCCCACTATTATGGTTTTACTATCTATTTCCTTCTTGAGCTCTGCCAGTTTCTCCTTTATGAATTTGGATGCTTTTTAAATTTTTAATATTTTATTTTTTTAGAAAAATTTTCCGTGGTTACATGATTCTTGTTTTTACTTTCCCCTTCACCTCCCTTACCCCCCCCCATATCCAATGCGCATTTCCACTGGTTTTAACATATGTGATTAAGCAATACTTATTTACATATTATTGATAGTTGCATTGGTGTTGTCGTTTAGTGCACATCCCCAACCATGTCCGCATCAGCCCATGTGTTCAAGTGATTGTTTTACTTCTGTGTTTTCACTCCTACAATTCTTCCTCTGAATGTGGGTAGTGTTCTTTCCTTTAAATCCCTCAGAATTGTCCTGGGTCATTGCATTGCTGCTAGTACAGAAGTCCATTACATTCAATTTTACCACAGTGTATCAGCCTCTGTGTACAATGTTCTTCTGGCTCTGCTCCTTTCACTCTGAAAAAGAGGAATTTTCTTGACTCCGGGCTCAGCACTCTATCCTCTGTGTCCCCCACCCTTGATCTGCATTTCTGGCTTTATTATATATATCTGTCTATAGTAATTTGCAGGTTACTTCATTACTCCAGCATGTCTTATTTTATTATTATGCCTTACATGTATACTTTATCGTTCCTAAAATGCCTTCATATACATTATTCTATTTGTTCCTCCTAACCATCATGTGAAGGGGAAAATAGGACAGATATTTTTTAATGAGTAAGTACAGTAACAAAGTGACCCCTTATCCTATTATTTTCTAGTAAAAAAAATTCTCTTTTTGGGAGCACTTTTTAAAACAAAAAGGGTAATCTTAACTGTCTTGTCAGGAAGAATCCTAACAATGAGAGCTGTTCTGAAGTAGAATATCCTGCCTCAGGATGCAGTGGGTTCCACTTCAGTGGAGGTCTTCAAGCAGGGACTAGATGACCTCTTGTTAGGTATATCATAGTTGGGATTTCTTTTAGAAATGGGTGTCATTTCAACCAGATGGTTTCTTAAAATCCCACCTATGAAATTCTGTAATTCTGATTATGTGAATTCTGCTAACTTTTCTTCACAGTATATATTTTTCATACAAATGACCAACTCCAGAGGCTTGGAGGATACACAAATTCTATACAGACTGGGTTTC
Organism: Gracilinanus agilis; assembly: GCF_016433145.1. NCBI lineage: Eukaryota > Metazoa > Chordata > Mammalia > Didelphimorphia > Didelphidae > Gracilinanus > Gracilinanus agilis. The sequence goes on from NC_058130.1 coordinate 389,749,041, forward strand.
TGTTTGTGGAGGGCACAAATCAAGAAGTTATTGGAAGCATCTGAGGATAGAGCTATTTACCATACATGAACTTGAAAATGTTAAAAATTAATCTGCTTTATCAGACCTGTGTAGATATTAGGTGGATATGTTCCTTTACTCTAACTGCATAGCCAATCCACTGGCGGGGGGGACTTGGCATGAAAATAATTGACTCTCATTGGAAGGTTTTGCTTTTTTCCCTAGACCTACTTCCACGGAAATTTTCCAGAGGAGATAAGGGATTTAGGGGTGTCTGTGTGTGTCTGTGTGTGTGTGCATGCACGCACGTGCATGTGTTCACATCTGTTAGGGTGGGTTGTATTGTGGAGGTTTATAAAGTAAGAAATTAGGATGGATTAATTGTCTAAGGTGGACACGCCACTGGAGAAACAGACGAATAGGTTTACTTGTCATCACTTACACTCTGCCTATTCATTTCCTCCTCAGTGGTTGTATTCATGTCATCTATCCTTGGAAAGTTTCTATGATCCTGCTTTCATTTAAGGCTAGGGTAAGTTTGTGAAGAAATAGTCCTATGTTGTACATCTATATTATATCCACATGACTCTTGATTGACCAAAAGTATGATGCCAGTGACTTGTTTAAAGGGTTTACTTCAGTTTGTTCCAGAGAATTCAGAGATAAATTAGTCTTATGGTAAGTGAAATTTCAGGGAGTTAGGAGAGAGACAGAGACAGAGAGATAGGGGGTCAGAAAAGGAGAGGGAAAGGAAGAGGGAAGAGGGAGGGGGAGAGAGAGAGAGAGAGAGAGAGAGAGAGAGAGAGAGAGAGAGAGACAGAGAGACAGAGAGACAGAGAGAGACAGAGAGAGACAGAGAGAGACAGAGAGAGACAGAGAGACAGAGAGACAGAGAGAGAGAGACAGAGAGAGAGAGGAGGAGGAGAGAGAGAGGAGGAGGAGAGGAGAAAGAGAGATTTTCAAATAGTAGACCAACATCCTTGGAGCCACTGGGATCTGGTCCATCCCCTTCCTTGACCTCTAAGGCTTATAATTCTTGAAAGACTAACATGGAACTTCCCCTAGGAGTCTTTTTTTTCATGGTTTGAGATTAGATATTATCTCACTCTCTGTTGAAGAACTCATTTACTCTTGGTTACTCTTTGGTATAGACTAATCTATAGAAGTTCTCCAATCTTTGTGTGCTGCTTTGTTTGCATTATTGCTGCTTCTATGCTTGCTTTTTGGCGATTTTTTATAACTAGCATTTCATGAGGAGGGGCGAAATTGGTGCATGTAGACTAAGGGCTACCTTCCAGGATAAGAGTGATCAGGATAGTGGCTTTGTTATGATCTCCTAAACATCATATCCCTCAGCTAGAGTTATTGAAGGGTTGCAAATAGACATAATCCTTACCTGATATCCTTTCTGAGAGGGGGGAAATCAGTCAGCCTTTAGTGGTCCTGTATATTAACTGTTTCTCTCCTGATTCCCCTTGCTCTTGCTCCACTTCCCAAGCTAGGCTGTTAGCCATGTAAGCACAGCCCTCCTTCTACTTCTTACAAAAGTGGTTCAGATCTCAAATCACATCTACCCCTGCCATGTTCAAGATACAGTACACACATGCATGTATATACACATGTAAAAGTGTAACATATACATGTGTAACAATGTAGACTATGTATAACACAATATATATAATATATAGCTATATGATCCCATACATATATATTATATGCATTCACCCCATTCTACTCTCCAGAATCCATATATTCAGTAAGGCCTCAAAACCTAGATCCATAGCATCTATGAAGCTGGTCACTCTGGTCAACAGTACTATCACCCTCCTTTGAATTCAGGGACCTTAGTCCCATTGTTCTAGAGCTAGAAGGGACCTCAGAGCCCATTTAGTTCAACACTTCTTCTAGAGATGAGGAAACTAAGACCCCAGGAAGCCAAGCAACTTCCTCAACATCCCACAAATAGTTAGCTCCAGAATAGGATTCAAACCCAGTTCTTCTGACTCTAGCATCAATTTTCTTTCCATTGTACCATTGCCTCCCTAGTCTATAAACAATCAATTTAACAAACATTCATAAGGTATTTCCTGTTTATAGGTTTATAGGATCATAGACTGGGAACTGGCAAGGATATTAGAGATTATCTAGTCTATCCCCCCCTTATTTCACAGAGAAGAAAACTGTGGCCCAGAAAAAATAGAACACTGATAGAGATTCAGTAAGGTAAACATGAGTAAGGACATAATCTCTCCCTTCATATCAGTCAAAAGGTAAACATTTATGAAATGCCTACTGTGTGCCAGGAACTGGCTAAATCTGAAGATACAAAGAAAGGCAAAAGACTGTCCTTCCTCTCAAGGAGCTCATAGTCCAATGAGTGAGGCAATATGTAAACAAGTATGTATAAACAAGCTATTTACAGAATAAGCTGAAAATAATCGATACTGAGATGGCACTAGAATTAAGGAGGAACTTCTTGAAAAACATGCTGCCTTTTAACATCTGTAGAATTTACTTGTATTAAGAAAAATAAGAAAATAAAGAAAAGACTATCAATGAAACATTTTTAAAAAAGAAAAAAGAAGAGAACAGATAAGCAGGGCACTGTGGCTACCACATTAAACTTAATATAAAAACTAAGCCATATGTAATAGTCACAGTGTAATATATAATCTCTTTATGTTCTTTGTACAGGTAAATGTTCATGTTTATTGCTTGTCAAGTTCACAATAAAAAAGATAATTTAATTTAAAAATCATATTATATTATCATTTAATTGTTCATAGGTATTAGTTTTATCTCTAGGGAGACTGGCTCAATTATTTCTTCTCTCTTTTCCTCCCCCTAAAGTGACTCAGTAGAAAGTTAATAACCTGAGGATGTGTGTGCCTTTGGGATAACTAATGATTCAGTCTTCACCAAAGGTGAGGTTGGTGACTGGAATAGATGGTGGATAGCCCTGAATAACTAGAATAACCCAACCCAAGTATTTAAGTAAATTGGAGCATAAGTAAGGAGCTATGTGAACCCCTAAATAAGAAAGGATAATAGGGATTCCCATTCCTAGGATCAGGATCAGGAAAGGCAGGTTTGGAATTTATCTTAACTGAACACAGGGTTTACAAAATGCCTAAATGTGAAAGCTAGAAGTAGATATAGAGATCATCTGGTCCAGTCTCACCTTTAAAGGGCAGAACCCACATCTTCTGACTCCTTTTTTAGTATCAACTAATTGAGAAAGCAGTCAAGAAATAAAACAAGGCTTTAAAGAAAAAACCAATTTATAAACCTGTAAATGAAAGCATAAAATTTAAACAAGCAACAAAGATTTTATATATAATACATAACCAGAACTATCCTTGGGAGCATGGGAAATTGGCAGGGCAGTTGTGTGCCCTGAATTTTTAGGGGCTTGAGTTGCAACAATAATTAGCGATGCAGGAAGTAGAAAGGATGACTCCTTCAGATCTCAAGTTCAAGGATGGTGTTTTGTTTTGTTTTGCTTTGTTTTTTACATGTTGATATAATTTTTAATAATTGTTTTCTGATATTTTATGATCTATGTTCTCCCCCTTCCATCCTGCATCCTCCCCAAGATGGCAGGTAATATGAAATAGGTTGTACATGCATTATCAGACAATGCATATTTCCAGGTTTGTCATATTTTAAAAGAAGAAACATATCACTTAAACTAGAGAAAAACTCACAGAGGAAATAAAGTGAAGAATGACATGCTTCAATATGCATTCAGACTCTATTAGCTCCTTTTATAGCAATGGATATTTTTGTCATGAGTCCCTAGGAGTTGTCCTGGATTCTTGAATTTCAGATAATAGATTCACAGTTGATCATCACACATTATTGCTGTTATAATGTACATTCTCCAAGTATGATGTTTTTAGTAAACATGGAAGGGGTTACAGTTTATGTTAGTGAAGAACTTGTGCCAAATGATGTCAGGTATTGTCCAATTTGATAAACCTTTTTTAGCACCTACTCTATGTAAGGCACTAGCTAGGGGCCAAAGATAGAAAGATGAAAAACAACACTGTCTCTGCTCTCAAAGAGCTTGCGATCTAACACGGGTAATAATGTCTATTTACACATAAATATGATTCAGAATAATAGAAGTGACTTAGAAGAAATCTCAGAGATCATCTAATTCAAACTATACCTGACCAAGAGTGTCTCTGTAGAGAATCCTAGATTTAGACCTGGAAGGGATTTTCGATGTCATCCAATGCAAGCCATTCCTTTTATAGATGAGGAAACAGGCCCAGAGAAGGTTCATCACTTGGCCAGCTTCACACAGTCGAATGCTAAAGCCAAAGAATTGGAGGCAGCAGGAACCTCAGAGGGTATCTACTTAGTAAATGACAAAACCCAGATTGGAACCTACTTGAATCTCTGACTCCAAATTCGGACTCTTTCTGCTCTTTCATGGGTGACACGTCTCTCTTTCAGTCCTTTCCCTGGTGTTCTAGGATCACATAGCTTGAGTAACTTCCTTCCTTGAACTGACAATAAGACTGTTTCACAGTTATTATCCAGCAAGGGACTATAATAGCTGAGCTGATTACAAGGTGGCGTTCTACTTGAGTTACAAGTCAAATGGTATCATTAGAGTCTCTGGTGTATTCGTGGAATAGTATTACTAAAAGGCTGCAATATCCTCATTTATGGTATTCAACCTGCAGACACCTATGCTATTTCCTCTCTCACTGAGCTTGACCCTTCAAGCAGCAATCCTAGCTGGGTGATGAATTTATCCCAGGAATGAAAGGAAACTTTACTCAAAATAATTACTGTGTGGTCTGTACACAACTGATGAACTCTAACCTACTCCATGCTTTCCTTTCCTTTTTCTAGTCACCCGCAAGACTCAAATACATAACATACTGGGATCACAAACTGAATTGAACTCAAAGAAAGGTAAAGTTTACACATTCTTATAAAAAAACCATCTACCTCTAGCCTTTATGATCATAACCCTCCTCCACTTGCCCTCACAAGTCTTCGGGGGTAAATTCCCAAAGCAGGGGCACTCGCTACTTCACCCTCTCATCATAGAAAGTGGTAAGACAAGGGACGTGAATGTGATGTGTGCTTGTGTGTGTAGGGGAAAGGAGGAGGGGGACATTGTCCTATCTCTGGATAACAGATCGTAACAGGACTGAAGGCAGGAGAAACAAGATTGGAAATTAGGGTCCCTAGCTCAGTTCTCCATTAAAGCAGGATTCACAGCAGCTGGCAGCCTAATCAATTACTGTCTTCTTTCATTATAGCTCCCATCTCTGTCCTTGATTCAATACTATCATCTCTCCTGCAGCAGTGGTCTCCGGCAGTCTGGCTGGCAGGCAGATGAAATCTCATGCTACAGCTGCACTCTCCCTTAGAGCCACAGCTCTGGCCACTCCAGCCTAGCCCAGAAAAGCCTCAGAAAACAAACCCAGAAAAAGCATAGTCCCTTCTCATTGCCTGCATGAAGATTAATTATTCTGACTCTTAATCTCCATAGTTGTTGCCTATAAATTCCCAAGTCACTTCCCTTCTTATCTTAATGAGTTCAGTTTCATGGCTCACATTTTTTTTCTCTCCTCCTTAAGTCCTACCCTCATGTTAGGGGACTTTGATATGCAGAATGACTCTCCTATAAACACCCTAACCACTCAGTTCCTCAGCCTACTCATTTTCCAAGAGCTACTGCTCCACCCCACCTCAGCCATACACAGAATTGATCATAGCCTTCATTTTGCCAACACCCACAAAGGTATCGCCTCTATTTTCAAGAATTGTGAAATCCTCTTGTCTTGCATAACCTTCCCCTCTGTTTTCCCTTAGAAAATCCTATCCTTTGTCTACTTGCTAACCTCAATTACTTGACCCCTCAGTTTTCTCCCAGGTAATCTCCACTGCATTAAGTACTTTGTCCTCTTTTCCCCATCTTGATCCCTTGGTGAGCCAATTCAAATCTATACTGTTTTTCTCTTTTAAATGTTTAGCCTGCTTATCGTATTTCTGTTTATGCCCAGGAAAGCCTGAGTCTTGGATCACTCCCAACTCCTTGAAGGTAGGGTCTGTTTTTCGACTCCCTTTGTTTCCCCAGTGTTTGGTGCATAGTAGGTACTTACTAAATGTTTGCTGATTGATTTTGATCAAGGGCAGTGAAGGGAGAAGGGACAGCCAATCCTGGTATCTCTAACATACTGATGCTACTACTTCCTGCTCAAGGGTATGGAGAATTGCAGTTTATCTGTCCCCTAACACAGATCAGATGATCTAGCCTTCCATTGCCTTACAAATCCTCTATCCCTTTGTAGAAACTTCTGTGGTCCAAGTTACCCATGTTGATGAAAAGGCGATGTGGAAACCAGGATAAAATGTATAACTTCTAAAGTATGTGGTCATCCAGCTTCTGTTTAAAGATTTCCAGCAAAGGGACATGCTTCACCCAGCAGGAGATGGAAGGCATAAGGTGTTACCATTCCCAGTCAAATCCTACAATAAAAACAATAGGTCATAAAAGGAAAATGGGGTTAGATAGGCTCAATACTCAAAAACTTTTATGACACTGCTAATACATGTGTGACCCAGATCAAATTGCTAACCATCTCCAAGTATGGGGGAAGGAAGGGAGGGATAAAGATGGTTTGGATCTTTTAATTTGGAAAATGCATGTTGAAAATCATCATTACATGTAATTGGAAAAATAAAATATCTTTGAATTTTGAAAAATTTTATAATACATTAAAAAAAGATAGGCACCTAATAAAAGTGGCAACATGGTTTTATACATGTTAAATAGTTAAATAAAATAAAAATACCCCAATAGATAATGGCAGTGTTCTCAAGCTCAGACTACTGCTCTACCTGTAGTGCAGTTTCCCCAGGGATTGATCTTACAAAGCCCAGTAACTGCCTTGAGAGGGCAGAACCTTGCTCATAGTGGAAGATGGACCAAACAAGTTCTCTTTTTACTCCAGCTCCTGCTGTAACAGAAGATATGCATTTAATATAGCATTTTGCTTTGAAAAAGACCTGAAGTTTCCTTGTGAAAGTGGGAAGCAGTCATTTTTGTGTTCACTCAAAGATAAAACTGTTCATTGTCTAACACAAAATTCAAATCATGCTCATATCCTTCTCTAAGACATCAATCGTGTTGGAACAAATATTTTCAAAATGAGCATTATTACAGAACTCACATTATTTTAAAAATATATTTTATTCTCCCAATTACATGTAATAATTTTCAACATACAGTTTGCTAAAATTAATAAGATCCAAATTGTCTCTCTGCTTCCTTTCCCTCCTCCCTCTTGGAGACAGTAAGCATTTTGATCTGGGTCATATTATCATGCAAAACATACCTCCAAATTGGTCATTGTTGTAAGGGAATACTTCTATAAAGCCAAAACCTCTAAACAAAAGCATAAATAAATAATGTGGAATTATATGCTTCATTTTGATTTCTGTCTCCAATAATTCTTTCTCTGGAGGTGGATAGCATTCTTTGTCATAAGTCCCTCAGAATTATCCTGGATCATTGCATTGCAGAAAGCAGCTAAGACATTCATAGTTGATCATTATACAATATTGCTGTTACTGTGAACAATGTTCTCCTGGTTCTGCTTATTTTGCTTTGCATGTTCTTTGGTTCATGGTCTTTCTAGCCTTTTCTAAAATCATCCTGTTCATCATTCCTTATAGCACAATAGTATTCCATCAACAACATATGCCACAATTTGGTCAACCATTCCCCAATTGGTGGACATGCCTTCCAGAGAAAGAACTGTGGGAGTAGAAATACAGAAGAAAAACAACTGCTTGATCACATGGGTCCATGGGGATATGATTGGGGATATAGACTCTAAATGATCACCCAAGTGCAAATACTAATATAGAAATAGGTCTTGATCAATGACACAAGTGGAATTGCTCATTGGCTATGGGAGGCGGGTGGGAGGAGGTGAGGGAAAAAAACATGATTCATGTATCCATGGAAAAATATTCTTAATTAATTAATTAATTAAACTTTAAAAAAAATAATTGGTGGACATTCCTATAATTTCCAAATCTTTGCCACCACGAAAAAAATTGCCATAAATATTTTTGTACAAGTGGGGCCTTCCATCTTTTTTATGATCTCTTTGTGATACAGATCTGGTAGTGGTATTACAGGTATGCACAATTTTAACAAAACTGACATTTTTAAAAAATATATACATATTTTTCAAGTTTCCTTGTCTAAGCATTTGAATTATTCTGAACAAGAAAGCTTTATCAGTTTTTAACTGTCAATTTTGAAACACTGTCCTGCTTCCCTCAGTTTGATCAACTCAGAAAAGAATCTTCCCTTGAAGTAGGTAGGCAGACAAAGGGCTCTATGAATAATAGCTTCTTTTACAATGCCCTGAAGAGGTCAAATAATGATATGGGTAAAAGCAGGAAGAAGTTTCTCTGATTATCTTTCAGAAATTTCAAATGGTATTGACCTACTAGATAGGAGAATTCTTGAGGGGAGTAGACATAGAGATTTTGAGTCATTTTAGAAAAATGATAAATACTAAGTGACTATTGTTCTGGGTTGATGAAGCAGAATGTTAATCGAGGTGTGTAGCTATGTTTTATCATAATATGAAATTTTCATTATTCAAGATACCCATAAATGTCACTTCAAAATATCTTGTGTTAGAGAAATGTTTGAGGACATGAGAAGCCTCAGCCAACTTCAATAGTTCTCTCTCCAAGCCAAAGAATGCTTAGATTGGAATACATCAATAAAATTATTTCAGAAAATCTTGTACAGTATAATTTTTTCTTCAATACTTCTCTGAATTTTTGTTTCCTCATCTACAAAATGGGGGCAATAATGCCTAGACCTATCTAACAGTGAGTATTAAATGACACATGAAAGGACACTGAGGAAAAATCAAGTATGCTACAAATATTTAGTATTTTAAAAAAACTAAGAAATACTTTCTTCAACTTTCTATGTCCCAGGAAGACAAAAATTTGGGGTCCTATAATTACAGCCTTTTTATTTATAAGAAAATCTCCCCAAAGTAGACCAGGAAAATCCCCATGATACTAGGTAATAAGACAAGGGTCTTAGAAATGAGGGCAGAAGTATGACATAAGGCAAAGGGTCTTGGAGTCAGAAAACCTGAGTTTGTCACTTAATAGCTGTGTTAGTTTGGGCAAGTCACTTAATCTCTGTATTCACTGTCTTTCTTACCTGAAAAAATAGAGATGGTATTTCCACTGTCTACTTCAATTATTGAGAGGACAATGCTTTGCTCACTTTAGAGAGTTGTATAAACAAAAATTGTTGTGATGATATGGAAGGAGATTCAGTTTGGCCAAGAAGAGATTTCTGAAATATGTTTGTCTACTCTTAATTGAGCTGTGAAGGTGCTACTGTTGAGGTAGTGAGAATATCCTCACCAATTCACAGATTCTTCTCACCATAAATTCTCACACTGCCAAGAGGAAACTGATAGAACTGACTTTCCCTGATTCCCTGAGGTTTAGTGCTGTGTTTGTGCGGTGTTTTTTGTTTGTTTCTTTGCTTTTCCCTCTCAATGAGCACTTTGATCTGATTTCACCTAAATAAAGTATTTAGGGGAAAGAGAGCCTAGCTTAATTCTAAGTTCTCTTTCAAATGAGGAAACATTTCTTTGTTCAATCAATCTACTGACTTTATGTGCGTGTGTGTACTTATGAGAATCAAGAGAGAGAAAAATAATATCCTAACCCTTTCCCTCATGCAGGTTACTTAAAAGTATGTAGACTTGGTTGGCTCAAGTACTTCCTTCCAGTTGTCTGAGTACAAGAAGCCACAAGGAACTAGAAGGATTCTCTGGAAGTTTGGCTAGTGCATTGTGATGGAAGCTTTGCTCAACTGAACCATTTCAAGGGGTTCTCAATGCCTTTCTTTTTTAATAGCCTTCTCCTGTTATGGCTAAGTAAATCTCTGCTTAATGACTGTTTTTTAACTGTTGGATGGCCTACACTGTCTCATTTTGTTCTAATATCAAACCTATAAACCACCAGGGAATTGGCATGAATCAGATCTGGCTGAGAACACTTTGTTACAAAAGAAAAGGTTCATAAACCTGTTAAATGAAAGAAAAACTGCAGGTTCCGTTTGAATTCTATTGAGTTTCATACAATTATTTATATTTTAAAAATCATAACATATCTCCTGAGTCCCCAGAAACTGAAATTTTTGCCCTGTTATAATACTATATGAATTTCAAATAGCCACTGGAATCTCTCTCTGTAATAAACTTACAAACATGCAATATACACTTTTCATGGTACACCATAAATTTTATGTGAAGAGAAAGTAAAATCAGGATAAATAAACAAGTGCTAGACTGGGAATTGAGAAACCTGAGTTTGAGTTGTGGGCTTAGCCATGACTCTGGGCAAGTCACTCTATTTGCTTCAGTGTCTTGAGTCTGTAAAATTAGGGGATTTGACTAATTAAGTTCTAGGTTCCCTTCTGGTTCTAGGAGTTTGCTATTCTCTTCATGATCACAGTCTGGTGCTCTAGATAGCACTGCTTCTGTGTAATGGCCGTTCTCATAGACAATTCAGGGTGATACTCTCTCTAGAGAGTTTATACCACTCTTCAGAGGGAAGACTTTTCTCCTGGTTGAACCAAAGTTATAGATCTAATTGCCTATTGCTAAAACCAGTGTGTCTACTGAGGTGAGTTGTAACTCTGGACCAAAGAGAAGCTTGATAGGTTCATTCTTACTAGATCAAAGTGTGCCCAGAGGGCACATAATCCCATAAAGGCTACAAGAGGATATCACAAATGGATGTTGCCACTGAAGACATCAAAGAGATGAGAACAACAATTTGTTAGAGAGGGTATAGATCCTAGAATTAGAGGATGACTATATTGATACTGAAGACAGAGAAGAGTAATTAGTATGGGACTTAGGAAAATACTGTAACTCATGAGAAGAAAGTGTGATGATACTTCTTTCTCTATTAATAAAAGATCCTAGAGTCATATTATAGTCAATAGGTTTGTCGAGTAGAATTGAAGTTATGTCCAGTTAACAAATTTTCTCAAGTTTGTGAGTTTGGGCTTAGGTCTCCTTTCTTCCTCTCTTTTTTCCTTTCTTCCTCCTTCCTTTCTTCCTTTGTCTTTCCACCCTCCCCCTCTCTTTCTTTTTTTTCTTTTCCTTGTCTATATTTTCCTCTCATCTTCCCTTCCCATTCACAATGAAAAAAAAGAAAAGAAAAACATTGTAACAAGTATGCAGCATCAAGTCAAACGAATTTGCATACTGCCTATGTCCACCTATATCTCTCTGTCAAGAGATGAAAGGCATGCTTCATTATCAGTCTTCCAGAATTGTAGCTGATTATTATGTGTGCTCAGAGTTCTCAGATCCTTCAAAGTTGTTTTTCTTCATAATGTTTTTGCTAAAATTATTCTCTCGGTTCTGCTTACTTTCTTCTACATCTATTCAAACAGGCCTTCCTAATTTTCTCTAAGACTTCCTTAAATCATTTCTTACCAGTCAGTTTCCAAGTTAATCAGTTTGTTAGAAAAATCAAAAAGGGAAAACAAACAAAAAAATCTTTTAAGTTGGGAGATGAGGAGGTAGGAATGTGATAGTAGGAATAAGACTGAATTGGTCTGCTACTGAATTTAGAGGAGAAATGGAGCAATTCAATTAAAGGAGAACAAATCTGATTTCTGGCCTCTAGTCCAAAGCCAGTTATTGGCGCTTCAGTGCATTTTTAACTTGCTTCAAGTACAGACCTTAAGCTCTGCTGTCTTATTATCCTTGCCCCTAAAATGCACATGGAAATATTGACCTACTGCCTGTAAGACTGGGTAAAAATGAGAACCTGAAAGCTCCTGAAAATACACAAAAGCATGGATGCTCACAAACACACACACACACACACACACACACACACACACACACACACACAGAGGAGGATACAAGAGTAGGTGGTATGCCTATTCTTTTTAAAGATCAACTTGATATCTGTTTCCCAAGAACAAGGGATCATAGATTTAGAACTAGAAGGGATCTTATAGCTTATCTGTTCTAACTCCCTTATTTTATATTTCATATCCAAAGAGGTAAAGTCAATTGCCCACAGCCCTACAAGGGGCCTAAACGGTGGTAGATCCAAACTCAGGGTTGAGTGGTACCAGTAGATTATAACTTGTTCTTTTTAAGAAAGGGATTCAACTGAGCTTCCCATGATAAAATGTCTTAATAGATCTAAAATTCAAAGGGACATTAGTCTGACCCTTATCCTACAGGTGAGGAAGTAGAACCCAAGAAATATTAAGTGACTTAATGTCAGACAGGTAGTACATGTCAGAGCTGGGATTTAATCTCAATTTGCTAAATTCAGAAGAAATATTTAACCATTTATCCCCATTTATTATGTCAATTAGAGTTAACCAATCAATTGTAAAGGATTTATAATTCTTTTTAAACAGCTATGGATCTTTTCCCAGGTACACTGTTGGATTAATTGTAACAAATTAGAAAACAACATTCTCCTGAGGGTGTCAGGAGGGAAAACCACCCATCACTTATTTATGAGGACAGATGGATGGCCAGGTACCGGATGAGTTTGACTGTTGCTGTCAGCCTAAAGCTTTATTATCCTCCTGTTTTGTGGTAGCCCTGTAGGGAGTAGTAAAAATATAGCTGCCAGAATAATGAGGAGATGCCTCACATACAGTTCATTATAATAGTCTATAAATTCAAATCATTATCCAATATTCTTCAAGTGTAGTTAGTCATCACTATTAGAGAGATTTTAATGGCTCATAAATCAAGCCCCTTCTTAAGATATATGTTATCTATTAAATTGTGACCATAATTAAAATCAGTTAATGTATAATAAATACAGCACAGTCTCAAAAATCACTTGTAATGTCATAGTATGGACTAGAAAAAAGACAAAGATGAATAGAGGACTGAAAATGAAATTCAAATAATTCGATTCACAGTCCAAAAATCTCTCCCACTTTTCATGGTTACCGGGTCATCCATTTAATATGAAAGTTAGTTTGGGGGTCCAAAACTCTCCTATATCTTTTCCTTCAATGTAAAACTTGAAAGAAAACATTCAATTCTAAAAAGTTTGCTTTCATTTTTTTCTTATTTATTTAATCAAATTTTTTTCAGCCATGCCCTTTTTGCTAATACTTCCCAATGACTTCATTCTTTTTCTCCATCCATAGGACCCTCAATTACAGACAACTAAGCAAAACAAATCAGTTTATTAAAAGAGTATGCTTCATTCTGCCCCAGTAGTCCACCACCTCTCCAGCTGGGTTGCTAATCCAATCAATGATATTGCCAGAGCCCTGTTAGCCAATATTTAAGGAATCTTATTAACCCTTCACCTCTACCATAATGGGCTCAAGGCATTCAGAGTTGAGTTGTCACCTGGCTAGCATTCCTCATTGTCATTGCCTCACCACAACCCATCCACTCCACATATAGTCAATGAGTTGGCCTTTGACAGGGTTATTATCATCATTATTATTTTTATTACCTATTACTACTGCTACTGCTGCTGTAACTGCTACTACCACCACTATCATCACCACCACCACCACCACCACCACCACCACTACTACTACTACTACTATTACTACTACTACTACTACTACTACTACCACCACCAATAAGGATTTTGATGTCACTGACAAAGGGAACTCCCTGGTGAGGGAATGAGGGAATTCCCTCTACAGATCCAATTCAGTACCTTCTAAGATACGGTAGATAGAATATTTGGCCTGAAGTCAGGAAGACCTAAGTTCAAAACCAGCCAGCCTCAGACACTGTGTAACTCTGAGCAAGTCATTTAAGCTCTCTGCCTCAGTTTCCCCAACTGTAAAATGCAAATAATAATAGTAGCTGTCTCATAGGATTGTTATGAGGACCAAATGAGATAAGCCTTGTAAAGCACTTAGCATAGTGTCTGGCACACAGAAGGCAAGTGCTTAATAGATGCTTGGGTTTTGTTTTTTTTATAGTCTCTCTGAGTTGCCCAGCATTGAGAGATCAAATGATTTGTCCAGATTCACAAAGCCAGAGCTAGAACTTAGTTCTTCCTTGATCTGAAGCTGCTCCCTAGCCTCCTTTATCCATTGTTATTATTATCCAAGTATCCAATTAGTCGGTACACTGTTACTCTCTGTATCATGGCTTCTCCTGCCCTCTCCTTTCTATTCTGAGGCATACATCCCATATCAGCAAGCCCAGGATAGGTAGACATATCCAGGTCCAGCAATGGAGCACTTATCTTAGAAGATTAAGGTCTCTTAGGGATCTCAGTATCTCTCGGATGCTGACAACCATTTTAATTGGTGTCTGACAGGAAGCCAGATGATCATTCTTCCTGTAGCATTGGAGAGAAACAATGTAGTTGGGGCATTTTCACTTGTAGCCCTTTAACCCATTTATATTATGATTTTTTAAAGCCAAACAAAAGACTTCTGGCAGTCTTATGCTAGTGAATTGCTTGAGGAGAATTAAAGGCAACAGCTGTTTGTGTCCTCAGAAACAGATGGGGGATCTTGACTTAAAGATCCTAATACTTCTCCCCAACATTTTCACATAATTCTGAGAAGGCTAGGGGGCAAATGAGTGTTACTGAAACAAATGATCAATCAATCTCTGAACACTTATTGAATACCTACTAAGCATAAGGAAGAGTGCCAGGTACAACAGGAGATGGGAGATACAGGGACATATGACATAGTCCCTGCCTTTATGGAACTTACCATCTAGAAGGGCAAGCAAAGATACTGGCCCAAAGACAACCAACAATACCACCAGTAAGTGGTTATAGTCTAAAGCAGTGTTGGCAAAGTACTGGTACGCCTACCAAGTGCTGTTCTGTTTCCCCTCTTCCCAACGCCCGAGCCCTTTTTTTGTATTCCCCACCCCTCTTCTGTCCAGCCTCCCCAAAGTGAGCACTTTCCCCACTCCATGCCCTGGGGTAATGGGGGGGTGAGAGGTCACAGGCAACTTGAAGTTGCAGTTGGGGCACACAAACTTGAAAACCTTTGCCAGTGCTGGTCTAAGGAGTGTCATAGACAATAAATACTGTAAACAGCCAAAGGAAAGCAAGGTCCCCAGCTAGAGAAGACTTCCTAGTGATTTGAGGGGCAATTAACTATTACAATCTATAAGCCTCTCTTCATATTGATGACATTTTTTTGCATTTTACTAGTAAATATCTTTGACTTCTTAAAGAGTTACATTGAAAATCCTGATGCAATCAGTTTAGTACTAACAAATATGATTAAAAGTCTATCATCACCCAGCAATCTTGAAAAGCTCATGATGAAAAATGCCTTTGGCCTCAAGAGAAAGAAGTGCTGGAGTCTGAATGTAGACCAAAATGTAGACCAAAGCATTCTATATTTCACTTTTTTCTTCCTTTAAAATTTTTTTTGAGTTTTCTGCCACAAAATGACTAACATAGAAAAATATTTTACATAATTGCTCATGTAAAAGTTATATCAGTTTGCTTACTGTCTCAGGGAAGGGGAAGGGAGGAAAAGAGGGAGAATATTTAGAACTCAATTTTTAATGAATATTAAATTTTAAATGAATTAAAAAATTAAATTATATATAAAATCATTTTATGTGTAATTGAGGAAAAATGTAAAATATTATTAATAGATTTTTTTAAAAGGAGGGTATAAAGAGAAAAGAAAAGAGGTTAGAGAAGAGTGCCTGATAACAGAAGTGAAACCTGAGAAATAAACTTTGAAATTTTAAGGAAGGATGAAATTAAAAAAAAAAAAGTCTATCAATTGTGTGTCAAATTTTTCAAGGTATTGATCAATCTTACAGATTATTTTTCTCTTCCTCTTTTTCTTAATAAAATTCATTTTATAAGAGAAAAATTCAAGAGAAAACCTAAGTGATTCCCTAAAAAGCAAAAGATAAGAATAAAATCTTTTATTTTATTTTTTTAAGAAAGTGGGGCAGCTAGGTGGCTCAGTGGATTGAGAACCAGGTCTAGAGATGGGAGGTTCTGGGTTCTGTTATATTGAATCTCTGGGAGCAGGAGCCAGGAGTCCACACTGTTGATTGACAGGTGGATCAGTTGGATATCGAAATGTTCCCAGAGGGCCGTGAGGACACAGGAGAAAGCAGTTGGCCCAGGGGAGTATAAAACACCCTGGCAGCCCTGGCAGGGGTTCTTTCTTTCCTTGAGACCTGAGATCTGTGGATCCTGGTCTTTGAGGATTGAGACTTGCAGGCTGAACCTTGCAAGATCTTCCTGTTTGTTCCTGTTAACATCATCAACCTGTACCCAGACCATCATCTCTGATTCTACTGCCCCTAAATATTAGGAAATCAATCATCTTAGTTATCTAGGTTTCCCAGGGCCCAGGAGGGATCTGGGAAGTGGGCAGGAGAAGAAAAAGAGGGTGGAAAGGGGTAAATATCCCAAAGACTGATTAGGTGTATCATCTAGCAAAGGAGAAGAAGCTGAAACATCAAGCAGCAGTGTGCCTACTCTGGTGTGGCTGTGGCCAGGCTGGACCAGAGAGGAATTAAACATCCTGATTCATTACTTGCCTGCAGGTCTAAGGGTTGATCATTACCAAATTTAACTAGGGTTTCCCAATACCTCTATCCAATCCCAATACCCCATCTTTGTTAAATACAGTCAAAGCTTTTAAAGTACCTTCCTGGAGTGGTTATTTCCTAGCTTCTCTGGGAAGGGAGATACGCAGTCAGAGACAAACTATTATCAAGCTAAAAAGCTCATTATACAATATCAATAAACCCCAGGTGGGACCTGAAGGGATATCATCCTTTGACCTGCAGGATCCTGCCTGGGCACTGTTCTAAAGGAGGGAGGTGTCATATCATCCTCTCCCTCTCTATACAACATCTACACATCTAGTAGAGTATTTTATTATAACAGTTCAAATACGAGCTCAGAGACTTCCTAGCTGTGCGACCCTAGACAAATCACTTAACTGCCATTGCCTAGCCCTTACTACTCTTCTGCCTTAGAACCAATCACAGTATTGATTATGAGGTGAAAGGTAAGAATTAAAAAAAAAAAGGAATTGGGGAGTCAGGTAAGTGGGTCAGTGGATTGCAAGCCAGGCCTAGAGACAGGAGGTACTGAGTTCAAATGTGACAGATAATTCCTAGCTATGTGACTCTGGGCAAGTCACTTAACTCCCATTGCCTAGCCTTCTTCACTCTTCTGCCTTAGAACCAATACATAGTATTGATTCTAAGATAGAAGGTAAGGGTTTAAAAAAATTAATTAAAAAAAAAAAGGAAAAAGAAGGTCTACGTTCAGCCCTCCCTAGGCCATGTGATGAGGGATCAACACATACCTACACATTATATATAAAGCCATGCCTGATTCTTTGTGACCCCCATTTGGGTTTTCTTGATAAAGATACTAGAGAGATCTGCCATTTCCTTCTCAAACTCATTTATAGATGATGAAGTGAGGCCAACAGGGTTAAGTGACTTGTCCAGGGTCACAAGCTAGTAAATGTCTTGACAACAGATCTGAACTCAGGAAGATGAGTCTTCGTGACTCTAGGGGACTCTATCTACCATGCCACCAAGCTGTCCACATTTCCCTCAGCATGTGACATAGTACAGTGAGATTGGGGGGTAAAAAATTAGGACCTTGCACTGTTGGTTCAAGGCTCATTCAAGGCAGAATGATACAGTAATAGCTCTGGGAATGTGCCAGAGTAAGAATGGAGCTGGGTCAGATATGACAGCATCCAATCTAGCCTGGGTTTGGAGTGAAGTTCCTTGACTTGCCATGCTCCCATTTGTTTGATCACTTTAAGCCAGTTCCCATGTTTGTTTTAGTGTTATATTAGCATAAGAGCTACTTAATTTGTTTATTATTGATTGCTGGGCTGATGTATGTCTTGAAGTTTGAATAGCAGCAATTCCTTTCCTGTACATCAGGAGTTCTTAACCTTTTCTGTATTATTGACCCCTTTGGCAGTCAGATGAAGCCTATGAATACTTTTTCAAAATAAGGTTTTTAAATGCATAAAATGAAATACATAAGATTACAAAAGAAGCTCATTATATCAAGATAAAGTTCCCATCCAAATGAACAGACCCCCTGAAATATATGCTGTCCATATTCCAAACCACCTTGACCACATTTCAGTGGCCAAAATGTTGCACCATGCAGTCACCTTTTTTTTTTACATCTTATTAAAGATAGTTTATCTTCCCAATTATATATAATGACAATTTTCAACATATGTTTTTCAAAATTATAAGATCCAAATTGTCTCCTTCCCTCCCCCGTCAGAGATGGTAAACAACTTGATATGAATTACACATGTATTATCATATGCAGTCACTTCTTAATAACTAATGAAAATAAAGGGGTCATTGAAAACCCCACAGGATCCATCTAGCTATGGAAGTCTTATTCCCATAGAAGAGAAAGTGATGTTTGAGCATCAGAGTAGTCAGTTAATAGAACCCAGGCAATTGGATGAATACACAGGAGGATTAAGCAAGGGTTGAAAGCACAAAGAAAACGGGCAACTAGGAGTGTAGAGGGACCAGGTTAAGATGGCGACAGAGTAAAAAGCAGCTCTTAACTTCTCCTGACCGAAACATACAAGACTCCTCAAGGGGACATAAAAACAAGTCCAGACTAACAGAGGAACCCCACAACAGGGTGCAGCATGGAAGGTACGTGGAATTGGGACATTTCCATGCTATAAAGGGGTGAAACAGCTCTCACTAAATCTTGGGCTGAGCAACCACCCCCCCCACCCCCTCCACACACACCACCTATAGTGCCAAAGCCAGCTAAAAAGAAATAGAGCAAGTTTGGGGCACCCATCGAGTCATTGGCAGCTCCAGGGCCTATTCCTGAGAGCAGCAAGATTTAGGTCCCCAAAAAGCTAAAGAACGCACACGAACTCTGAGCGTGGACACGGAGCACAGACGCAGGCGGAGGCGCGGGTGGAGGCAGACACAGCCGCGAGCTAAGGCTCTGAAACCCTGAGTGGGGAACCAGTGCAGACGGGTATACGACTGTGGAAGCAGCGCCCTGAGACTTGTAAAGAAACCTCCGGCAGAGGATCAAGCAAGGGGGTCCACCAGGGGGCTTGACCTTAGAAAAAACCAGACCTCAGACCTCAGAAGCCAAAAGACCGTGGACAGACCCTGAGCGTGAGGATAAAGCTGAGAAGCTGCTGGGCTAATGATGGCTACCCAGACTCAGGAAGTTCAGAAGAGAAAGATTAACAACAACAAAAAGAAGTCTTTAACACTCGTCAACTTTTACACAGAGAAAATCCAGACAACCGCGCAAATAGAGGAGGAGAACAAACAAGCATCCGGACCCTCCTCAAATAAGGAAAACTCCTCACAAGCTATGGAAGAGTTCAAAACTGAGATTTTGAGGAAGATGGAAGAGATCTGGCAAGAAAATGACAGTTTAAAAGGTAGAATCTTGCAATTGGAAAGTGAGGCTCAGAAATCAAATGAACTGATAAGCAAATTAAACACCAGAAATGACCAGATTGAAAAAAGAAAACCAAAAGATCATAGCCGAAAACTGAAAGATTATAGCCGAAAACCAGTCCCTAAAGGCTAAAATTGAGCAATTAGAAGCTAATGATCTCTCAAGACAACAAGAACAAATAAAACAAAGTCAAAAGACTGAAAAAATAGAAGGAAACATGAAATATCTCAATGAGAAAGTGACAGACCAAGAAAACCAGTCTAGAAGAGACAATTTGAGAATCATTGGTCTTCCAGAAAAACCAGAAATTAATAGAAACCTGGACTCCATACTAAAAGAAGTTATTCAGCAAAATTTCCCTGAAGTCCTACAACAAGAGGGCAATATAGACATTGAAAGGATGCATAGATCACCCGCGACATTCGATCCAGATAAGAAAACGCCCAGGAATATAATTGCCATGTTGAAGAGCTTTCAAGTAAAAGAAAAAATCTTAAAAGAAGCCAGAAAGAGACAAATCAAATATCAAGGAGCATCAATCAGGATCACACAGGATCTGGCAGCCTCCACGCTAAACGACTGCAAGGCTTGGAATACGATAGTCAGAAAGGCAAAAGAGCTGGGCCTGCAACCACGGATCAACTACCCATCAAAATTGACTATATATTTCCAGGGGAAAGTATGGGCATTCAACAAAATTGAAGATTTCCAAGTATTTGCACAGAAAATACCAGGGCTAAATGGAAAGTTTAATATCCAACCACAAAAATCGAGAGAAACATGAAAAGGTAAATAAGAAACAGAGGGGAAAGAAAGAAAACTCATAATTTTTAAATTTGACTCTTTAAGGGCTTAAATAAGATCTAATTATCTGTATTCCTATGTGGAGAAATGCTATGTACAATTCTCTGTAGTGAACTCTATTCACTATTATAGTATTCACTATTATAGTAATCAGAAGAATAATTCACAGGGAGAGGGTGGAACACTAAATAATCTAAGATGACATGGGGGATGGAAAAGAGGGGGTGAATAGTAGGGGACACCAAGAGAAACTTGAGTGAATAAGAAAAATAGGATATTCTATTCCACACAAAGAGGGCATGGGAAGGAGAGGGGACAAATACTATTATAAGAAGGAGAGGAAGAGAGCATTAAGAGGTAATAATCAAACCTTACTCTCAGTGTAATCAACCCAGAGAGGGAAGAGTAGCTATACTATCCATTGGGACATAAAATTCTTATCTAACCCTTCTGAGAAAGCCAGAAGGGATAAACCAAGGGGAGCAGGGGAGTGGGGAGGTCAAAAAAAGGGAGGGGAGAAGAAGGGGGAGGGAATTCATAAGGCCTTTAAAAACAAAAAGAGGGGAAAAATAAGGGAGGGGTTAGAAAGGGAAGTTAAACAAGGGAGGGGATAAGGGATAGCGGCTTAATAGCAAACCACTGGTTTAAAAGGAAATAGTATAAGAAAAAGGGGTAGGAATAGGGGAGGATACGAAAATGTCAGCAAATGCACAATTGATGATTATAACTCTGAATGTGAATGGGATGAACTCACTCTTAAAACAGAAGCAAATAGCAGAGTGGATTAGAAACCAAAATCCTACCATATGTTGTCTACAAGAAACACATATGAGGTGGGTGGGCATACACAAGTTTAAGGTTCAGGGCTTGAGCAAAATCTTTTGGGCGTCAAATGAGAAAAAGAAGGCAGGAGTGACTATTATGATTTCTGACAAAGCCAAAGTAAAAATAGATATGATTAAAAAAGACAGGGAAGGTCATTACATCCTGATTAAAGGCAGTATAAACAATGAGGAAATAACACTGCTCAATATGTATGCACCAAGTGGCATAGCATCCAAATTCATAAAGGAGAAACTGGCAGAGTTCAAGAAGGAAATAGATAGTAAAACCATACTAGTGGGAGATCTAAATATTCCTCTTTGAAATCTAGATAAATCAAACCAAAAAATAAATAAGAAAGAGGTAAGAGAGGTGAATGAAGTCCTAGAAAAATTAGATTTAATTGATATGTGGAGAAAAATAAATAGGGACAAAAAGGAATACACCTTCTTTTCAGCTGCATATGGTACATTCACAAAGACTGACCATGTTATAGGGCATAGAATCATTGCAAACAAATGCAAAAGAGCAGAAATAATAAATGTAACCTTCTCAGATCATAATGCAATAAAAATAATAATTAGTAAGGGCACCTGGACAGGCAAATCAAAAACTAATTGGAAATTAAATAATATGATTCTCTAAAACCAATTTGTAAAAGAAGAAATCATAGAAACAATCAACAATTTCATTTAAGAGAATGACAATGATGAGACATCCTACCAAACTCTGTGGGATGCGGCCAAGGCAGTACTCAGGGGGAAATTTATATCCTTGAGTGCATATATTAACAAATTAAGGAGGGCAGAGAT
>NC_058130.1:389773962-389784381 GCF_016433145.1 Gracilinanus agilis
TCTTTCTCTCTCTTCTCTCTCTCTCTCTTCTTTCTCTCTCTCTCTCTCTCTCTCTCTCTCTCTCTCTCTCTCTCTCTCTCTCTCTCTCTGTCTCTCTCTCTGTCTCTTTCCTCACCCATTCCTCTATCTCTCTGCCTCTGTCTTTTTGGATCTGAGGAGGGAAAGCTTTCTAGGCATGGGAGTCAGTCATAGAAAATGCCTGGAACAAAAGGATGGAGTATCTTGTTTGTAGAACATTTAGTATCAGTAGATCAAGAAGTACTTGGCAGAAAGTATAACATAACTGGAAAGGTAGAAGGGGCTTTATTATGAAGGGTTTTGAATGCCAAACAGAGCATTTTGATATGCTTCTGGAGGCAAAAGGGAGCCACTGGAGTTTATTGAGTTAAGAGGTAATCAGACTTGTACTTTCAGAAAATCACTTTAGTGACTGAATGGAGGACAGACTGAAATGGGAAAAGACTTGAGGCAGGCAAACCCTCCAGCAGGCTACTAAAATGATCCAGGAATAGCCTGCATTAGGTTCAACTCTGGCCTCAGACACTTCCTAGCTGGGTGACCCTGGGCAAGTCATTTAACCCCCCATTGTCTAGCCCTTACTACTCTTCTGTTTTGGAACCAATACACAGCATTGATTCCAAGACAAAAAGTAAGGGTTTGGAAAAAAAAAAAAAAAAGAATGTCTATTGGACATCCAGTTAGAAAGGCAGTTAGAAATGCAAGATTGGAGATGTTGAAATTTAATGCCAACCTATACCTTTGGCACCCCAAGACAACCTTTGGATTTTGAAGGGAAAAGGTTTAATCTTAAGATTAAAGCTTAAATTTACTTCTTCCCCCACCCTCTTGTTGAATAAGAATGAAGACAAAGCTGTTTTTAAATCTGTAAACAACCTCTTAAGATAGTGGGATAGAGAAAAGTGGACATGTGCACTAGGCAACCATTCTAAAGGTCTTATGACTTCTGGCAACTGGAAGACCCTTATCTATTGTCCAGATTAAGGTCAGAGTGCTCCAATCACAGGGGCTTAGGAAAGTGATGTCATGAAAAGTGTAAATTGGAGTACTAGAAGGAAGTAGGGCTTCTTGTCTTGGAATTACCAACAGAGGAAGTAGATAATGAAAAGGTAGCCTGCCTATGATTTAGCTGTGCAGCAGGCTTGAGTAGAAGTGGCTGGGAGAGTGCCAAGTGGGCACAGTCCAGCTTAGGACCAGCTACAGGAGTGCCAGTGAACCCAAGATATGGCTTGGAGCTGGTGTAGCTGTGTAAGGGAGGAGGCTGCCAAGGGATGTTACCGGTACCTTTTCTTTCCCTAGCCCACTTTTTATTATTTAATCAATAAGTATAAATTAACATAAAATCCAGAGGATTTTAATCATAACAGAGGTCAGCAGAGAAGTTAGGGCAAGATAGATAAATATGAGATTCATCAGCACAGAGATGGTAATTAAATCTGTGGGAGCTAATGAGATCACTAAGTGAAACAGTATAGAAGGAAAAGAGGACTCAGGACAGAACCCTGTGGGAGGGACACTTACACTTAAAGGAAATGGAGAAGAAATGGCTGAATAGGTAAGTGGAGAACCAAGAGATTGTGGTACCCCAAAAACTTATTATCCTTTTATGATAGAAAATGGTTCCAGGGTATGAACAGAAGAACTCCCTTTTATAGGTAGAAACAGGCTGCTCTTGATATTGGGAATGGCTTCCAAGCAAGCAGATAATTAGAAGTTAATAATTGATGAATGAAGCAAATTCTCTAAAATCACTTAAAAATTATGAAGCAAGAACCAGAAAGTTCTGGGTTTTTTTTATTTTTATTGGAAGATGAGCTGTAACAAATAGTTTTTTTCAACAACTCCTATGGGTAAAAGTTATTTGTCCTTCATTTTAAAGAGAATAAATGACTTCAGAGGAAATATCTTGTCTTGTTTAAGAACTAGCTTTAAGTAAGGCAAAGTTGCACAAAGTCATCATCTCACTCTGACTTTCAGTCATTGAAATCTAGTGTCAAGTCAAATGTCAGGGTGACTAGCAATGATCTGGGATGTAGTGGATGGCTTTGGCCTCTTCCATGTCTTATCAAGATTGAAGCACTTCACAGCTTCTGCTTCAACCACCTTCGTGGCCATTTGAATAAAGTGTTCTCATTCACTCATTCTGCTTGGAGAAGTCTTTACATGCTTGGGGTATTCCTCTAATTCATGAATGGGTTTGTGACCCATCAGCTACCCTCAGCCAGGTTTGGCCTCTCTGCCAAGGTATCTTACCAGAGTGTGGCTGCTGAACATGTTATAGCTTCTTGGAGCCACAGGTGAAAGGTGTGTGAAAGGTGAACACCAAAGATGGATGAGCAGCACTGAAAAGGGCTCAGCAAGCCTTCATACCAGAATTGCTAGTCCTCTGTGAATGTACCATATAGTAACCTAAAAGTAAAAGTAACTAACTGGTAAGCCAAAACTTTAGTACAGGTACTGAAATTTAGAGGGTGTGGGTAGTTACTTCTATCAGAAGATAGAAATTAATCTGAGCATCTGGTTATCAAGAACGATTAGTTACAATCAGAAGGTACTCCTTGCATAATCCCTTCTCTTCCCTTCCACTCCTCAGTGGCTTCATCCCTAGGGAGATGATCCATAGCCAGGCTCAGCTCTCCCCCCTCCTCCAAGGACCTTCCCATTATCAGTCTCCACAGTTCATCCACCAACCCTTCTCCAAGGTTTAAATCAGCAGATTTTGTCTTTAAAAGTTGGTTGGAGGTCATTTTTCATGCTTGTCCTGAGCACCAGATATGTAGCTATGTCTCTGGGGCCAGGGTTTAAAGAAATTAGAGCCCAGGAAAACTCATTCATTATAGACTAAGTAGAAAAAGCAGATTTCCAGCCAGTAATAGACTGCTCCTTGCCCAGGAGGAACCTAAGTGTTAGTGAAGACTGAAAGGAGTGGAAGGTGCCATTATTTAATGGAAAGAAGAGTGAAGGAGTCCTCTCCTGGGAGATCCAGTTTGACATAGTTCCACATTTAGATGGCCATACGTTCGTGTGACAAGGTCAGATTCATTTGCTTTAGCCTGACACCCAACAGAGAGCACAGAAAATTGTGTGGGCAGATCTGAGCTGTGCTCCCTGTTGCATATCAAGCCTAAAGGGCTGGAACAGAAAGTAGGTCTCTAAGAAGGGAGAGAGTCAGTCACTGCAGTATTAGAGTGTTTATTGTGTAACCAACACCCCATCAAGGTGCCATGAAGGATACAAAAATAGAAGGCAGTCTGTATTACTGTCAGGGGGCTGAATGCTTCCTCTATAGTACTGTTTCCTAAGCACGAAGAGAGAGAAGTCTTAAATAAACACTCAGAGAAGGTAGCAGCTAGTACAATGAAGTGCTGATTTTCATCAAAGGTTGATTCTCATTGCAATCATTTCCCTGGATCACTCCCATTACCTACAGACAAACAAAAGCCAGGCATCTCTCTCCATAAAGATCTCCACTATCCTAGAGAATCATAGAGGAGAGAACAACCTGGGGTGGTCCAAAATCACAGGGAGAAACCTCAGGGAGAGATGCCAACTCATGCAATAGACACCAGAGAAATGGAAATCCATTTCCATTGATACAAGACATCTCTGAAGTTCTTGCCCTTGGCCTTACTCAGGACTGCTTCTCTGTGAATTGCTCGGCAATACTGCTACAAAACTGTTTCTGACTCTCTTAGAAGAAGACACCAGTCTTTTCCATATCACCAGCACCTGAATGCTCAATCACTTCTAATCAAGGGTCTAACTTTTCTGGATAAAACTGACCCTAGGTGATTAGCCTAAGGTTTCTGTTGGAAGGTCCTAGAGTCCCATTTTTTACTTGCGGGGTACAGGGGGTGGGGGAGGACATGGTTGCCCTTGTTTCCATTCAGCTTGTTTTACCTGAGTTAATAGCCCTCAAAGAGCTTGTAGTTTGGAGTATAGGCAAAATACTAATCTATAGAGAGCTATGCATTTTACAAAGCAACGTCCTAGCAATAACCCCTAAGTAATGCAAATGGCACCATGGTCAGCACACAGGCCTAAAGTCAAGAAGATAAGAGTTTACCCATGCTGTATGACTCTGGGCAAGTCACTTAACCTGCTCTCCTCAGCTTCCTCATCTGTAAAATAGGGATGAAATAAAAATAATAGCACTTTCCTCCTGGGGATATTGTGCAGATCAAATGAAATAGTGATTGTAAAAAGCTTATCACAGTGCTTGGCACATAGTAGGTACTCTATAAATGTCAACTATTAATATTATTATTACCATAGTTTAGGAATATGAGAGGTTCCATGACTTGGTACTACTGTTGGGGAACTGATTTGAACAAAGCTCTCCTCATTCCACGATGAGTGCTCTTCTCATTATACCACTAACAAATTAGAAAGAACATTGAAAAGCCAGGAGTGTCCAAAGTTGGAAAATTAGAATGAAGATGCAACCCGAGTCCATATCGTAAGAGGATAATTTGAAAAAACTGGGCATTTATCCTGGAGAAGATAAGATGCTGCTGAAGGACTACCTTCAAGAGAAGAGAAACTAAATTTCTTTTTGGTTCCAGAGGGCAGAGCCAAGAATAGTAGGGGGAAATTACAAAGAGGAACATTTAGGCTTAAAGTCAGAAAGAACTTCCTAACCCTGGGAGCTATCCAACAGTAGAATGTTTAGTTCCCCTTCCTTGCAGGTCATAGGCAAGGACTAGATGCCCAGTTGAGTCTACTGTAGGAGGGTTGACATAGATGTGGATTGAACTAGATGAATGTTGATGTGCTTTTCAATTCTTCAATTCTGTCATTCTGTGATTCAATATTTGATAGCAGTTAACTAAAAACTATATTGGGGAGAATTTGGATTACAGGCCATGTGATTGGCTTCTTCATTGTCCCTCCCAAATGTTTTGGCCCATGTGAAAACATCCTGATTACATCTCTACCCATTTATCAGTGTGTGGTCTACTTCATGGAAGGGGGGCCCAGATATGACTCCTGGATTATATTAGAAAACCTTTTTGAGAAGTGGGGGGAAAGCTTAGAAAGATGGAGGCAGGGGCAAAGGAGAATGTTTCAATATAAGGGGAAAGTGATGATGGGATTGATGGAGAAAATAGCAAGAAACAGAATTTTACACCCTATGCTTAGTCCTTTCTCTGGAAGATCCACAAGCCCCAGTGTGCTTCTAACTCTATTCTTTCACTGTTAATGGGCTTGTTGAAAAGTGAGAGATATGCATACCATTCTTTTCTTTTTTTTTAATAATCCTCATAAAATATTATGTGTCTCAAGGCAGATTAGAAAGATAGACCTGCTAAGTTAACACCTAGAAATAAGTAATTGAAATGAATTCTTCTTTGACTGCTTAACCCTTCTGGAAATCTAGTTATTTCCTACAATACACCTTAGTATTCCAATGTCCTCCCTTTGAGTCAGCTTCTTAATTGAATTCATTATTCTGCCGAAATCTTTTTTCAGTCTTACATTTGCCCTCACAGGTTCCATATCCCACTGTACTTAAAGTTGAGAATCCTCCACAAACTGGACTGAGCAAACCAGATTTCCTGGTGGGAATTGGGGAGGGGGGAGAATTTTTGCCCTTTTCCTTGCCAAAAGAAGTATATATTTTACCTTACTGGTTATCTTTTATCTTGGAACAGATTAACCCTGACCAGGGATTGGTTGTCACCAAATTGGATTCCCCTAAGGTGCCACACCTTATCTGTGATCCTGTTAAGTTTCTCAACACTCATCCAGAGTCTTAGAGCATTTGTCATATCTGACGATCAATATATGGCAAGCCAAGTCAGACAGAAGACTCAAAGATAAATTCATAAGAGCGGAAAATCTAATCAAAGGGGTCTAAATTGCAAGTGACAGAGTTTCAGGAAGGCAAGAAGCAGGAATTAGCATGATATAGTGGAAAGAGCATTTGGTCACTAAGTCAGGGAGACCTAGGTTCAAATCCTGTTTCCTACACTTATTAACTGGGTAATTATAGGCATATCATTCCAGCTTTCCTAGCCCTAGTTACCTCATTTGTGAAAGAATAATAATAAATAGCACCTACCTCACAGAGCTATTGTAAGGATTAAATGAAACAATACACAAAATTCTTTTGTGAACCTTTAAAGTACTACCAGTATTGGCTATTATTGTTATTATTTTCTTAACTCTTACTTTCTGTCTTAGTTAAAAACTCTAAGACAGAAAGGTAAGGGCTAGGCAAATGGGGTTAAGTGATTTGCCCAGAGTCATAGGGCTAAGAAGTGTCTGAGGTCAGACTTGAACTCAGGGCCTCCCAACTCCAGACCTGGCACTCTATCCACTGAGCTCTTAGCTCTTAGCTGCTCTCTTAGCTATTTTTATTATCAGAGAGATTCAGTGGTAAAGAACAGGAAAAGGTCTCATAGGCCAGCAAAGCACAAAGCACAATGCGAATCAGAAGTCCAAGTAGAAAAACAGCCAGTATTAGGGATGTTTGACTGTAGAAGTAGAGACACAGTTATGGAACTGGGGTTTGAGGGCAGGACTCCTTGGAAAAACTTGAGTATGAGGGAAGAGAACCCTCAACCTGAGAGACCAAGAGTATGTTCTGTCACCAAGAGAAGAGAACCAAGAAAAGACTTGGGAATAGGAGTACAAAACAAAGACCTCTGAAAGGGTCTGTTTGCTAAGTCAGCCTGATACAGTGGAAAGAAATGCTGATTCTGGAGTCAGGGCATGGTCTATGATTCTTACTAGCTGGATGGACAAATTACTCACTTCTATGAGCCTTATTTTTCTCATCTGTAAAACGAAAATAATAAATGATATATTATTATATGATATATAATAAATAAAATGAAATAATCACCTATGTCATAGGACTGTTGCAACAAAAAATGTTTTGCAAACTTTGAAATGCAATATTATTTATTCATCATCATCATCATCATCATTATTAATTATCCTTGGCGATATTCTCCTTGTTCAGGTTCATTGTCCAGGCTTATTACAGGAACCTTTTGTTCTTGCTATACTTGCATACTCACTGTTCCCTGTATAAACCAATATGTCATTCTATTGCCCATCACCATGTTTTTGAGACTGTCCCCTTACTTGGAATACATTCCCTCTTCATAACTGCCTTATAGAAATCTTAACCTTTTAAATTTATTTATTTATTAAAATTTATTTACTTATTTTACCAATTACATGTAATAACAAATTTCCACATAAGTGTTCTAAAGTTAAATGATCTAAATTGTCTCCCTCCCTCCTTCTCTCCCCCTCATGGAACTGACAAGCCATATGATCTGGGTTATAAATATATTGTCATGCAAACATTTCCATATTGTTCATTTTTGTGAGTGAATAATCATATAAAACCCAAATCCCAAAACAAAAACACAAACAAATGAAAAACTGTATGCTTTCATCTGCATTCCAACTTTAACAGTTCTTTCTCTGAAGGTGGATAGCGTTTTTTGTCACCAGTCCTTCAAAATTGCCCTTGGTCATTGTATTGCTGAGAGTAGCTATGATCACAATTGATCATTCTACAATATTGCTGTTTTTGTGGACAGTGTTCTCCTGGTTCTGCTTATTTCACTCTGCATCAGTTCATGTAGATCTTTCTAGTTCTTTCTGAAATCATCCTCTAACTTTTTTTTAAACCCTTAACTTCTGTGTATTGGCTCCTTGGTGGAAGAGTAGTAAGGGTGGGCAATGGGGGTCAAGTGAATTGCCCAGGGTCACACAGCTGGGAAGTGTCTGAGGTCGGATTTGAACCCAGGACCTCCTGTCTCTAGGCCTGGCTCTCAATCCACTGAATTACCCAGCTGCCCCCTCTAACTTTTTTTTTAAAAGCTTAGTTTTAAGACCTCCTCTTACAAGAGACCTATCCATTTAAAAAAACAACCATGTGTTGAATCTTTATTATCACCAAATTTCTCAATGAATTTCTCCCCATCCTCTTCCAAAGGAGAGAAAATAAGATAACAAGAGAAAGCAAGAAGGAGACAAAAAGACAGAGACAGAGGGATAGAGGAGTGGGGGTGAAGGGGGAGAGGAAGAGGGGTGAGAGAGAGAGGAGAGGAGAGGAGAGGAGAGAGAGAGAGAGAGAGAGAGAGAGAGAGAGAGAGAGAGAGAGAGAGAGAGAATCAGTATCAAATTCAAATAGAAAAGGGAGCCACTCCACTAAACCATACAGAAGGATTCATATTGCATATTGACTACACATGTCTATATACTTCTTTTTAATTAATCATGTGTATAAATTAATTATTTTTAAGTAATTAACAATTCTTATTTTTAATTAGTACGCCAACCCATTAGATAAGAACTACATTTTAATCTTGCTCAGGCTGCACTCAGGAGCATTGTCACCCTGAGGACCAGATGTCTAAAACCAGAAGTTGCAGAGAAGCTACTTACTTGAGTTAGGAAAGGAGTTTCCTCATCCAAGAGTTCACTATTCCAATGAAATTACAGCTCTGATCCCTATTCCTATATTTTGCACTGATTTATTTGTAATGTAATTTATTCTGTAATGGTTTCTACCACCATGCCTCTACCCAGCAAAATGCCAAGTCCCTTAAGAGAGGAACTTTTATTTTTTTCTTTTTGTATTTCTAGTTAAAGGCATAAAGTCTAGTATACAGTAGATACTTATTAAGTGCATGCTTAATAAATGAATTTTTGATGAACACATCCAAGGTAATTTCACTTGCCTAAGTGTACAGAAACCACTCAAAACAATTCCTCTCTCTGTGTGCCTATAGTCTGCTCTACCTTAATTCAGACCTCTCCATTGTTCCTATTGGAATCACCCACCAACTGCTCTCAACTGACTTAAAATAGGTTTACCCCAAACTGTATAACTGGATTATTGCCATATCATGCCAGGTCTTTGGCTTTCTCTGATTGTCCAGATGCTCCATTTTTGTCTGAACGTGTACAGCTTTTGCTCTTTACTAACCCCAGGACTTCCCTATTGCTTTGATCTCCCTAGAATAATCCTAGGGTAAAATCTTGAATCCTTGCTACCTGATTTCCCATTGCTATGCCTTAGACTATCAGTCAAAATGTCTTTATAGAATATACAAGTACCCTTCAAAAAGTTGGTTTACTGCTTTTATGGGATAAAAATATAAAGAACTTGGCTAACCTTAAAATGTTTCATTTATTGTTATAAGATTCTAGATTTAGTACTGTAAGGGACATTTCATCCAAATAATCAATTCTTGATTTCCTTGGGGCAAACGTCTAGAGGTGGGATCTCTGGATCAAAGAGCATGGATATTTCAGTTGTCTGAATTCATTCTAAATTGCTTTCCAGAATATTTAGAACAACTCAGAGGCAGGAGTGACTTATTCTGACCCACCTAGTAGTAGAGCCATTCTCTATGTCCTGAAAATACCTTGAATTTATTTTATAGATGAGGAAGCTGAGTCCCAAAGAGACTAAAAGATTTATCCAAGGTCATATAGTAACTGAAATTTTTTGGAAACCAGCTCCTTGGACTCTAAAGCCAACAAATTTTCTAATACTACCCTTCATCATTTCTATTTGGGCTTAATTATAGCTTGACTATTCGAAATATATTCCTAGATTGAATGGTTCTATGTGTTTCCTTGGGGCCTTTCCTCTTCAGTACCCTGACTTCTCCCCTCTCACTTCCATGGGGTCCTTAGCCTTTTTAGCTCCCTTCTAGATAGAATCTTTCTTTTTTTTTTCCCTTCCTCATTATGGGATAGATGTAGCAAACTTTAACTTTTTTTTTTTAAACCTTTGCTTTCCATCTTAGAGTCAATACTAAGTATTGATTTCAAGGCAGAAGAGAAATAAAGAGCTCTAGGCAATTGGGATTAAATGACTTGCCCAAAATTACATGGCTAGGAAGTGTCTGAGGGCAGATTTGAACTCAGGACCTCCTGTCTCCAGGCCCTAGTCTCTATCCTCTACACTACCTAGTTTCCCTGCAAGCTTCACCTTTTCCATCTACCTACTTATCTTCTTCTAGTAACCTACATCATTTTGATATTCATAATACGTTTTGGCTGTGATGATATGCTAGAGTAAAATTGAAGTTATCTACTTAAGACCACTAGTTTGATTTCAGAAATAAGAGACTTTGAATTCCTCTAGGATGGTCTTACAGTAGTTGTTGGGAGAAGGAAAAAGGTCTCATTCAGATGATCTACCTCCTGTGGCTCAGAGGATATCAGCTCAGTCCTGGTTTCAGTTCCAAATCAGGGGTTGCTGAGGCTATATTTCATTGTTTGTCTGTATGGTTAAGAGTGCCAGTGACATATTGCACTATTCTATTCTTACTTAATTGTCAAAATAATTGAAGCTGTAGATATATCAACACCCTCTGTTGATTCTTAAATATTCTCCTTCAGAGGATTTGAGCACCCCCC
>NC_058130.1:389785107-389977733 GCF_016433145.1 Gracilinanus agilis
GAGGAGAGAGAGAGAGAGAGAGAGAGAGAGAGAGAGAGAGAGAGAGAGAGAGAGAGAGAGAGAGAATCAGTATCAAATTCAAATAGAAAAGGGAGCCACTCCACTAAACCATACAGAAGGATTCATATTGCATATTGACTACACATGTCTATATACTTCTTTTTAATTAATCATGTGTATAAATTAATTATTTTTAAGTAATTAACAATTCTTATTTTTAATTAGTACGCCAACCCATTAGATAAGAACTACATTTTAATCTTGCTCAGGCTGCACTCAGGAGCATTGTCACCCTGAGGACCAGATGTCTAAAACCAGAAGTTGCAGAGAAGCTACTTACTTGAGTTAGGAAAGGAGTTTCCTCATCCAAGAGTTCACTATTCCAATGAAATTACAGCTCTGATCCCTATTCCTATATTTTGCACTGATTTATTTGTAATGTAATTTATTCTGTAATGGTTTCTACCACCATGCCTCTACCCAGCAAAATGCCAAGTCCCTTAAGAGAGGAACTTTTATTTTTTTCTTTTTGTATTTCTAGTTAAAGGCATAAAGTCTAGTATACAGTAGATACTTATTAAGTGCATGCTTAATAAATGAATTTTTGATGAACACATCCAAGGTAATTTCACTTGCCTAAGTGTACAGAAACCACTCAAAACAATTCCTCTCTCTGTGTGCCTATAGTCTGCTCTACCTTAATTCAGACCTCTCCATTGTTCCTATTGGAATCACCCACCAACTGCTCTCAACTGACTTAAAATAGGTTTACCCCAAACTGTATAACTGGATTATTGCCATATCATGCCAGGTCTTTGGCTTTCTCTGATTGTCCAGATGCTCCATTTTTGTCTGAACGTGTACAGCTTTTGCTCTTTACTAACCCCAGGACTTCCCTATTGCTTTGATCTCCCTAGAATAATCCTAGGGTAAAATCTTGAATCCTTGCTACCTGATTTCCCATTGCTATGCCTTAGACTATCAGTCAAAATGTCTTTATAGAATATACAAGTACCCTTCAAAAAGTTGGTTTACTGCTTTTATGGGATAAAAATATAAAGAACTTGGCTAACCTTAAAATGTTTCATTTATTGTTATAAGATTCTAGATTTAGTACTGTAAGGGACATTTCATCCAAATAATCAATTCTTGATTTCCTTGGGGCAAACGTCTAGAGGTGGGATCTCTGGATCAAAGAGCATGGATATTTCAGTTGTCTGAATTCATTCTAAATTGCTTTCCAGAATATTTAGAACAACTCAGAGGCAGGAGTGACTTATTCTGACCCACCTAGTAGTAGAGCCATTCTCTATGTCCTGAAAATACCTTGAATTTATTTTATAGATGAGGAAGCTGAGTCCCAAAGAGACTAAAAGATTTATCCAAGGTCATATAGTAACTGAAATTTTTTGGAAACCAGCTCCTTGGACTCTAAAGCCAACAAATTTTCTAATACTACCCTTCATCATTTCTATTTGGGCTTAATTATAGCTTGACTATTCGAAATATATTCCTAGATTGAATGGTTCTATGTGTTTCCTTGGGGCCTTTCCTCTTCAGTACCCTGACTTCTCCCCTCTCACTTCCATGGGGTCCTTAGCCTTTTTAGCTCCCTTCTAGATAGAATCTTTCTTTTTTTTTTCCCTTCCTCATTATGGGATAGATGTAGCAAACTTTAACTTTTTTTTTTTAAACCTTTGCTTTCCATCTTAGAGTCAATACTAAGTATTGATTTCAAGGCAGAAGAGAAATAAAGAGCTCTAGGCAATTGGGATTAAATGACTTGCCCAAAATTACATGGCTAGGAAGTGTCTGAGGGCAGATTTGAACTCAGGACCTCCTGTCTCCAGGCCCTAGTCTCTATCCTCTACACTACCTAGTTTCCCTGCAAGCTTCACCTTTTCCATCTACCTACTTATCTTCTTCTAGTAACCTACATCATTTTGATATTCATAATACGTTTTGGCTGTGATGATATGCTAGAGTAAAATTGAAGTTATCTACTTAAGACCACTAGTTTGATTTCAGAAATAAGAGACTTTGAATTCCTCTAGGATGGTCTTACAGTAGTTGTTGGGAGAAGGAAAAAGGTCTCATTCAGATGATCTACCTCCTGTGGCTCAGAGGATATCAGCTCAGTCCTGGTTTCAGTTCCAAATCAGGGGTTGCTGAGGCTATATTTCATTGTTTGTCTGTATGGTTAAGAGTGCCAGTGACATATTGCACTATTCTATTCTTACTTAATTGTCAAAATAATTGAAGCTGTAGATATATCAACACCCTCTGTTGATTCT
This sequence comes from Gracilinanus agilis, assembly GCF_016433145.1. Classification (NCBI taxonomy): domain Eukaryota; kingdom Metazoa; phylum Chordata; class Mammalia; order Didelphimorphia; family Didelphidae; genus Gracilinanus; species Gracilinanus agilis. Next base: position 389,787,402 of record NC_058130.1, read on the forward strand.
TAAATATTCTCCTTCAGAGGATTTGAGCACCCCCCACCCCACCCCCGACCCATTTTAAGTGACTAACAGCAAACAGCAAGAAAAGACAATCACCAGTAACCTTTTGCAAAGCCCACTTTTCCAGCTACATGCAACCACAGGATTATTTAATAACTGCAAATGTCATGCTCAAATATTTTTAGTCATTTTCTGTCAATTTATGACTCATTTGGAGGGAAAGACTGCCTTCAGGTTAGAGCAAACATCTCTCGGAAGAGACCTCATTTTTTTTCATTAAAGAATCACACTTCCTTGCAGGTCTCCATTTAGTCAGGAAAAAACCCACTCCTTTGTTAGATATTCACAGATTAACCACGTCAATTCAGCTTCCTTTCCACATTTAGTTAGCTTTAGAATTATAGATCTGGAGTTGGAAGGGACTTTATAAATAATCTAGCCCAACCCCCTCATCTTACAGATGAAAAAAAAGAGCTCTTGCAAGGGAAAATGTCTTGTCCAAGGACACACAAACAAGGGTGGGGGGAAGGGCATGGAATTTGAATCAGTCTTTTGGATCCCAAGCCATAAGCCAACAAGCATCAATTAAGTGCTTACTATATACCAGGAGCTACACCATGTACTGGGACACAAAACATGCAATATAATAGTCTCTTCCTTCCATCTTGCTTTCTGCTAGATTGGTGATTCCCAAAGTGGGCACTACTGCCCCCTGGTGGGTGCTGCAGCAATCCAGGAGAGCGGTGATGGCCACAGGTGCATTTATCTTTCCTATTAATTGCTATTAAAAGTTTAAAAAAATTAATTTCCAGGGGGCTAAGTAATATTTTTTCTGGAAAGGGGGTGGTAGGCCAAAACAGTTTGGGAACCACTGTGCTAGATCGTCCACTTTGGCTGGCTTTTATTTTGACAAGACTTCTTTTCAAAGCAAAAACACGAATCCATTTCCTCTTTGCTCAATGCCATCACATCGGTAGCCCTGTACCGTCTGACTCCTCACTCTCTTCCCAGCCCATCTATTTCTTTTCATTTGGAGTCGGTTAGGACAGGAACACCTTGGGCAGGGTAGTGGGCAATAGGGGGTCGTGTTTTGTGTTAGTAAATGGTGCCAGCTTCAATGAACTGGAGGGGCCGTAGCTGCCTTGAGAGTTCCAAACCTTTCCTCCCATCACGGATGACGTGTGAGTCTTTCTGGCATCTGGTCATGAGGGTTCACTCCCTTCTCTCAGCAGGCAGGAGAGAACTGCAGGGGTGTTGTAGGGAAAAAATTTGGCCGGCGATAGAAAACACATGCTGATGAAATTCATGCCATCTTAGATAGGAATATCCTCTAAGAGGACACCAGGTTTGATTCTCTATGGAACCCTATAAGAGAAGCCCATTGACTCCAGACTGTGTCCTTAAATAAAGTCACTTTGAAATCAAATGCTCTTTCTTTGGGGCTGATCAATATCAAGCATAAGAGGAAAGATGATCAACTCCTCAACAACAATTATGGTTTCCCCATTTGGGAAATGAATAAAAAAATTTTTTTTCTTTGCCTGATCTTCAAGGCACTTCCTAATCCCTGTCTTATTTTCCACTATTTTCCAACATGAGCCCCCTGCTCTTATCAGGCTTGTCTTCTTACCATTCCAACAGCTGTGTTCACTCCCACCTCTGTGTCTTTGTTCATGTCTTCCCCCCCTCCCTCCCATTAAAAGCCCTTTCCCTCCTTCAGGCTCAGCTGAAATCCCACCTCTGCAGTGAAATCTTTTTGGACCACTTCAGCCCTCATTGTGAATTCCTTCCCATTTCCTCCATCTCTTCCAACTCCTGCTTATACAACCGAACACTACCACATACTGCTCACTTGCATTGCACGTGCCCTCCTCTCATCTGCCCAGCTAGATTGGGGGTGCCTTAAAGACAGAAACCATATGTTCTCTTTCGTCAGCCTTCCCCAGAGCTCTTAAAAAACGCTGGGCACACAGTAGTTCCCAGTAAAACTTGTTTATTAATTAATATCGTAGGAGCATAAAAGTGGGTCAATGAGGCTATTTAGGAGTGAGTCACAGTGGAGAGGGATTTCTCCATGTGCAAATTGAGTTTTTATTCTTGCCCGGCTGCCTTTTCCTTTCATATTCTCATTATTTCACTGTGGAATAGAGAACTCGTAGTGCTCTGGCTGTTAACTCAAAATGAAAGACAACTCTTTAGGGATCAGGTAGGATGCCCACTGCCCATTTCATCATCTAAACCCCAAGAGCATTAACTGGCTGTAAGTCATTCTTAAAATAACCTCCTTCCCCTCTGCTTCTGGACAGATTGAAGGAACTACAGTGAGCCAAGGAGGAGGGTGGGTCAGATTGCCACCTCCGGCGCCTTCCCTAAGCAGACAGATGGGCAAAGCAGACGGTGCAAACCCTGGCTTTGCCCAGTTTCTCCTCCTCCTCCTCCTCCTTCTGCTTCCAGAATAGAAGGAAAGGCTTGGAAGGGCTGTGGAGGAAGAAATCACTGGGCCTTGTCACCAAGTCCAAAGGTAGCAATAAAGGTGAAAAAAGGGAAGCATGGTGGAAGAAGGTAGCTGTCATTCTTGCCACTGTCATATAACAACTAGGCTGGTGGATTTTAATTAACTGATTGATTATCGTCCAGACCTATGATTTCATTATGACAGGGAACTCCTAGTGAAGAACCCCCTTCTATTGATGCAAATGGACAATTGCCCAACAATTTTAGTTTTAGAGAAGTCCAGGGCCAGCTGGACAGTATATATTACAGACCCAGTTGGAATCCAGGTCCTTCTTCAAGGCCTAGAAAAAATGCCTTCAACTGCCTCTCAGAATAGTGGATAAATATGGGATATTTAGGAGTGAATGAACCAACATCATAGTTTTCCATTGGCTGAGAAAAAATAAATGACGATTTCTAGATTGTCCCAGTTTTATTTTTTATTTTTAAATCTTTATTATTTTAAATTTATTTTAAAATTTATTTTTTATTATTTATTTATTTTTAAATCTTAGATTGCTGGATAGTCTGATTATTGGCCAGGACCTGGAAGGTTTGAGAGCTAGAATGACTTTAGAGACCATCTGGCCTATCACCCTTATTTTAAAGTGTTCCCTCTTTGGTCAGTGGTGGATGGTACCCCCATAGCATACCTGGTCATAAAACCGTGAGCTAGCCTGAGCTTTGTCAGGAATCCAGGAAAGTAATATCATTCTGTTCTTTCTGGAAGCTGTACTTAGTAGCTTACAAGTAGTATTACTTACCCTTTGCCTGCCCCAGGTAACCTGAAGCTGTTGAAAAAAAGACCACAGAATGAATGCTAAGACACTATGTTCCATAGAGATAGCACCACCAGACCTGCTGCTACAAAACAATGTAGGTGGCTTTTGCAACCTTAAGGCATGCTCAGAGAAAGTCTTGGCTTCAGAGAGACAGGATTTCAGCCATGCTACATTTCTTCTGCTGGAAATGGGTCCCAAAGAACTAGACCCTTGGCCAGCACAAAGGGAAAGAAATCAGGAGTGTCTTTATTTGTCCCTTCGAATTATAATGAAGCACATTTTACCTAAAGATTTCCCAAGGAAGAAGAAAAAGGGAAATTGGGAGGATTTGGCTACCACATAGGAGGAGTGAATCTATGACCTTGTTGAGCCTTAGAAAAAGGGGAGATTTTGAGATCTGTCTCTTTCCTTCATCTCCTACCTCCAAACTTGCCAACTCCCATAGTTTCTACTTCTAAAAATTCTCTCAGAGCTAGTCCCTCCCTTTCCATTCTCACAGCCACCTCCTCATTGTGGTACAGTGGAGAGAATGCTAGATTTGGTGTCAGATAACCTGGGTTCAACCATTAACTACCTGGGTGACCTTGAGCTGTTAATTTAATCTCTTTAGGCCTCAGTTTTCTAAACAAAAAATAAATGAGGTGGTTGACCTACTTGGATTCTAAATCTATAGTCCTTCATAGTCTTACCTGGAATATTACCTTACCTAGAATATACTCTTACCTGGAATATCCTGCCATATCCTGGTAATTGATCCTCTGACTTCTATCTTTTCCTTTTTCTTCTTGACATCAATTTCTAAATACCCTTTTCCATTTACAGGGCTGGTCAAGATACTCCCCTACTGAAGTCCTACAGTGGCTTCCCATTATCTACTGAGGAAAGCACAAGATCCCTAGCCTTGAATTCAAAACCTTCTAAAATATGGCTTCAATCTGCCTCTCTAGCCATGTCTGTTGCTACTTCCTTCACTTACTCCATGTTCTCCTTACACGGTCTATTTGACATTCTCCATAACTGTCTTCCCTCCTCCTGTCTATGTTCCTTTGCTCACACTACCCTACTTCTCTGGAAGAGGGTTCCCTCCATCATTAACTATTGAACTCTCTTTCCTTCAACGCCCAAGTCAAGAGTCACTTTCTCCATGAAGCTTTCCTTTATTCTACTTCCTCCCTACCCCATACATTGGAAATGGCTTCCTTCAAAAATTTTTCATCCAACTCTTGAGGTGGGGTTGTTGCTCTTTCATATTCTTCCCTGTAGTATAGGTATCTTTCCTCTTATTGGCTTGTAAACTCCCTGAGGATAGGCATTATAAAGGTTTTTCACTTTATACCACCAAACCTTAGAGTAATACCTTGCACATAGTAAGTACTTAATAAATGTTTATCAAGATGTCTTGAATTCTAAGCACTATGAGGCAGAGAGGGGTAGTGTAGAGGGGCTTTGGACTGAAGGTCAGGAGACCTTGATTTAATTCTAGCTTTGCCACTCTTTTGATATGTGACCTCAGCCTGTCAAGAACATTCACTTTTCTAGGTTTCACTTTCCTTATTTTCAGAATGAAGGGATTGAGCTGAATGACCTCTAAGAAGTCATTCCTGCTTCTTCCATTTGATGTTCATACCCTTCTGCATTGACCTTCTCCCATCATGGAGCTAGATGAATGGGTTAGGCTAGTTGACTTCCAGGAGGTCACTCCTGCTTCTGCCATTTGATGACCATACCCTTCTGCATTGACCTTCTCCCATGATGGGGCTAGATGAACAGGCTAGACTTGCTAACTTATAGGAGGTCACTCCTGCTTCTGCCATTTGATGACCATACCCTTCTGCATTGACCTTCTCCCAGTATGGGGTCAGGGGAAGGACTAAATGACCTGCAAGAAGTCACTCCTGCCTCTAACATATCATGACCACCCTTTTTTGGTGACTTCCCATGGTGGATATCTTCCTTGACAAATCTGCTAGCTCCTACCCCTTCCAGTGTCTTGTCCAGAGCACAGGCTTAGTTCTAAATTCTAAATTCTAAATCTGAGAGCCCCAGGGGCCCCTGAAGAGATTACTTGGGCAGGCAGAAGGAACATGCCCAGGGGGAAAGAATGGAGCCAATGTGTCCCAGAACATGCTGCTCTGGCACTGGCAGTTCTATGGCGACCCTTTTTCCTGGAGGCTTTGCTCTTTGATGTGAGGCTAGGGCCTGCTGACAGGAAGATGTAAGAATGGGATTTGTGCAAAGGGGGTTGGGACAGAAGGAGCCAGAGAAGGAGTGACTGACGGTTGGTGACAGTTGGTGACAGTTGAGACCAGAGGGAATTCTGGGAAAGAGAAAACAAAGAGAAACAGCTTGCCTTTGGCCACCCAAGAGAAAAAAAAAAGTTGACTTTCTCCCTGACCAGGCCATTGCCCAACTCTGTCCAAACACTGCTGCTGCTTGTGTGTGTATGTTTCCAGAGATGAAGAAAAGCTCTCTTTATCTGATTGCCAGCCTCCCTCTTGGAACTGATAGGAGAGGGCACGTTGCCTGTGCTGCCTTTAGTGGGTGACAGCAGAGCTGACCACCCGGTCAGGAGACTACAACCCCCTGTCCTCTTCATTCTGGCTCCATCTCCTCAAACAAATGCTATTTAAACAGATACTGTGGGATAGATAAAGAGCACAGCAATGTGGGCTTTGGACCCTGAATGCTGACTGGCTTGCCTTATCTCAGACAGTCAGTTCCCTTGAGCTTCCACCTCACTGGAAGGAAAAGACAAAAGCTTTGTTCCCCAGCTTTTTCTCTGGGGGGTGGAGGGGTTTAGGTGGGGCTGGGAAGAAAGAAAGGGGAACAGTCTTCTGTGGCCTGCTCCATGGGCACGATACCATGGCTTCTATTGCAAAGTTGGAAGCCAGGGTTCTGGATAGTATGGGCAGAGGACAAAGCCTTATCAAGGGCCAGAGGGAAAGCAGATGGGACAAAGAGTTTGCCCTCCTCAGTATGCCATGCTGCTGAAGCTATGGGTCCGCTGTGGTCATAGGCAGTCAGGCAACACGCATTTATGAAGCACTTTCTACTGCTGCTACTACTACCGCCTCTGCTGCTGCTGCTGCTACCACTATTACTATTGCTACTAACGATTATAGCTAATTTATGTAAAATTTATGATTTTACAATCTGATTTGATCCTCACAATAATTCTGGGAGGTAGGTGTGGATACTGAGGCAAACAGAGGTTAAGTGACTTGCCTCAGTCACACAGCTAACTTAACATATGTATCATACATTGGGTTAAGTGCTAAGGATACAAAGAAAGCCCCCCAAAAAGACCCTGTCTTCAAGGTTATAAAATAAAATGGAAGACAACTTGCAAACTAGGTAGATATGTGATATGTACAGGGCAGGTGGAAGGTAATCTTAGAGGGGAACACACTAGAGTCTGAGGAACTGAAAAGGTGTCTTGTTAGGAGAGGGAATTTGGATTGTCTTGAAAGGAATTATGGAAATTAAGGAGTCATAATAGAGTGCTAGGTCTGGAGATGGAAGGTCCTGGGTTCAAATCTGACCTCTGACACTTCCTAGCCCTGTGGCCCTGGGTAAGTCACTTAACCCCAATTGCCCAGCCCTTACCATTTTTCTGCCTTGAAACCCATATTTAAGGGTTTAGAAAAAATACAGGGCTACATTCCAGGCATGAGGGACAGTTGGTGTAAGATATGAAAGCAGGTAGGAGGAAAAGCAAGTTTGAGTATAGAAAAGAATAAAATCTAAAAAGGTCAGCAGGTAGGAAGGGCTGGGGTAAAACCTGGGTTCTGACATCTACAAGTATGGAGGCAGGAACTGCTGATTTCTCTTGATGATGGGAGCTGGTTTTCTGATGAATCCACTCTATCATCTGCTCAAGGGAAAGATGAATGTCCTTTGTAGAGCAGAGGAGGTTTGCCCTCACTTGTTCTGTGTGATGCAGGTTAGCTTGAATATCTTGTATAAGAATTTGGAATGGAGATAGAGAGGGTATTGTTTTGGTCCTGAGCTAGCCTGACAGTTCCAGGCAAACATTGAAAGTTCTAGCTTCCCAAACCTAGAGATTTGGGATAAATTGAGAAGGAGGGGACTGCTCCAGGTGCTTTGGATCAAACTGATATTCCAAAATAGTTTTTGGATCATTTCTGGATTGCTAAGAGTTTTATTGACCTTTTTAGATCAGCTCCTGCCTAGACTTTTCTGTGGGGCTGAACCAGAACCACAGGAGCCTTTTTGTTCCACCATATTCTTTTCTTTATTCGACACTTTCTCTCTGCAGTGACTGCTAACATTGCAAAGCAAAACTTCAAGCTAATCCTCCTGTTTGGGAAAGGGTGGGTTGGGGAAAAGAATTGGGAATAGGGACGAGTTCTCACATGCTTTCTTGCGGAGATTGCCACAGGCTTATGTCTAAAGGAGAGGCGAGAATGGTTCTGTGTACATCTCATAAGGATATATGATTCATTGGATAAATGGGTCATAATGGTGTGAGGGAATGGAGCCATAAAGAAACAAATCCTTAAGAGGCCACTGCTGTGTTCCCCTTATGGCAACTGTCTTTCTTAACGCAAGAAAGCAATACAAATCTATCTCCATTAAGCAGGCTGATGAAGTTCCCTTGATGATGGCTCATTAGGCAAGTTTGCTAGATGTAGAGAACACTGCTTCTCCAGAGTTCTAATGGAAAAGCTTAACTCCTTCATGAGTCACTGGGACCAGTGCCCTATTGCCCTCCAAGGTAGTCTGATAGTTGGTGAACACGAGGGAAGCAATTGTCCTCTTCCCTCAAAACACAGAAAAAAGAGGATGGAGGAAGACTTTTCATTAGAGAGGGTTCTTGATTTGTATTTTGCCATTAAGTTCTCTAGGGAGAACAGGATGTGATTCTTCACCACACCTTACTGTGACCGCCTGCCTAAAAGTTGGAAAACCTGGTGACCAAGCATGGAAGCATAGATTTTAGAGCCAAAAATGACTTCAGATGCCATTTTACAGTTGAGAAAACAGACAAGCAGAGGGATTCTACATAGAATACTAAAGCTGGAAATGACCTTGATAATTATTTAGTTTACTAAACAGAAGAGAAAACCCATGGGGACCAGAGACAGTGGGGTCTAGTGGGAAGGGTACTGACTTTAGAGTCAGGGGTCCTGGATTTAAGCCCCAGCTATGCCATTTGTGACCTTTGTTACCTTAGACAAATTAATTGTAAATTCAAAAATAAAAAGTTCTCTTTTAATAACCCTATCAAGAAAATGAGGGGTATTTGATTAGCACCTAGCACATAGTAAGCACTTAATGAATGCTTTTTTTATTTGGATAAGATGATATCTAAGGCCCTTTCCTGCTATGAATCTTAAAATCATAAAATTACAGAAGGTAAGAGGCAAAAGATACTTTAGAGATCATATGGCCAATTTCAATTCAACAAATATTTATTAAAAAGCTATTACGGGAGCAGCTGAGTAGCTTAGTGGATTGGGAGCCAGGCCTAGAGATGGGAGGTCCTAGGTTCAAATCTGGCCTCAGACACTTCCCAGCTATGTGACTCTGGGAAAGTCACTTGACCCCCATTGCCTACTCTTACCACTCTTCTGCCTTAGAGCCAATACACAGTATTGACTGCAAGACAGAAGGTAAGGGTTTAAAAAAAAAAAGCTATCACATTCATTTTTGTTCTATTATTTTTCAGTCATGTCTGACTCTTCAAGACTCATTTAGAATCTTCTTGGCAGAGATACTGGAGTGGTTTTCCATTTTCTTCTCCAGGCCATTTTACAGATGAGGAAATTAAAGCAAACAGTTAAATGACAAGTCTGGGGTCACCCAGCTAGTGCCTAAGGCCAGATTTGAATTCAGGAAGAGTAGTCTTCCTGACTCCAGGTCTGGCACCCTATTCACTGCAATCACCTAGCTGTCCTTACATACTATATACTATATACTATATACTAATTTAAGTATACAAAGACTAAAGGAAACAAACAAAACCCCCAAAATAACGCATTGAAATAATCCCTGGATTCAAGAAATTTCTACTCTACTGGCCCATCCTCCCTGTTCCCCTCCTTTAATTGGGAGGTGAAGAAAACAAGGCCCAGATAAGTTAAATGATTTGCCAAAGATCACATAACTAGTTAATGGCAGCTCTGGGACTAAAATCCAGGTTTCTTGATTCCTATTCCAGTCCTCTTTCCATGATGCTCTGCATCTTAATACACACCAAGCTGTTAGGACATTAATACATCACATTACCCCTTAGTCCTAGGAGAAAGTTTGACCTTTCTGCTTCCTGTTATTGAAAGAACAGAGGTAGAGATCTACTCAACAGACACCCCTTCCATCAAAGACAGCTAAAACTTGGACAATGTCTGTTTTCCAATCCCATAGTAAGTCCACTGGGCATTGGAGGCTTTATTTTGGCATTGGTCCAAGGCTTTCCACATACTATGCACACATTAGTTAATTAAACCTACCATGAGGTAGGTAAGGAAAAGAGAGACCTCTTGTGCTAAGAGTGAAGATAAGATATGTGGCCATAGAGCACCACAGTGGAACATAAGAGCTTGTCAAAACTAAGATCCATGTCTTCAAAGCAAGAAAACCAACTTGACCGAAGGTGCTGCCTTCCAGGGCAATGACCTCCTGAGTCTATGATGAAGAGAAATAAGTGTGGTAGAGAAAGAATCCCACAAGCCTCCAACCCTCTCATTCATCTTGAGGACACCAAATCTCTGTCTCTCTGTCTCTCTGTCTCTCTGTCTCTCTGTCTCTTGCCTTTTTAATGATTCCTAGGCAAAGACCTAGCTTAATTAGGTAAATCGTTTTTTACTCTCTGTATCTCCAGTGCCCATCACAATGTCTGGCCTATTACAAGACCTTAATAAATGTTTATTGATTCATTGATCAAGGCTCTTGACTACTATAAAGCTAGAGAATTTTAGTAGCTCCATCAGAAGTCACGATGGATCCTTAGACAGATGTCTCTTCTTTCCTCCATATCCATCCAATTAGCACCCCCAAACTCCTGGGGCAGGTTTTGTTTTTGTTTTTGCCACAAAATAACAAGATAGCTAGATTTCTCAGGAATGAGTCAGTGGTGGTCCTCCTTGGAAAAAGGGATATAACACAGCCCTCTCTAACCTTCAAGTACTCTCTCACTCTAAGTTTTCTAATCAACTCATAAAGACAATCGAAGCAAGGAGAGGAGAAGAAATGAAAAGGACTCACTGCATCTCTGCTGACTATAACACATAGATCTTATTCTTTCTGCTTTTCCTTAATGTGACCATTTTAGCTCTAAAAGCATATCCCAATTCTCTAATAAATGAGCCGAGCATTTAGTAAGCCCCTCCTTTGTGCCAGGTATATATCTCCCTATAGATTCAGAGAGATGACAAACCTATGGTATATATGCCAAGAATCACCATTTAGTGGATCACCACAAATGACTGCTTGTCTCCATCCATATGTCAGGAGTCATGGGAAGAGTTAGCATATTGCTCTGTTGACTTGAGAGAATCAACATCTCTACTCTTGGATATACCAGAAAATCAGACCTAGAAACCTTGGCACATCACTTTTTAAAGCTCGTGTACCTCTGCTCCAGACCTTTGGTTTCTCCCTTACTCTTATCTGAATTGGGACACTGTTTTGGACCGTGAGTCAATAGTGAGTACATGCTGAACAGTAGGCACTGAACTGGAGGTAGTAGGTGCATGTTGCAAAGAAACTAGAAGCTGAGTCATAACTTTGGTTGGAGCAAATCCAATTGGAGGAGAGGATATAGTTGTGAAGAGAATAATCCCCTCAAGGATCCATTGTGTTAGGAGGGAGAAAGGGCCAGGGAATGTTTGAGCATAAGGAAGACTTTTGGAAAGAGTCTTGCAGTTGACAGTGCTAAGAGCCACTGGACAATCCCAGGGCAAACTCAAGGTTATTGTTCATCAAGAGGGTATGTCTTCCCTCTCACCCTCCACTCTAAAAAAAATACACCTCCCCTTCCAAATAAGTAGGTTTTCTAGAAATAACTGATAATTTTCCAGGAAGTTCTATGACTCTATGATTGCTCACACTGACCAAAAGGAAGCTATCATGATGCAATAGGACGTAAAGATGAGGGATCCCAACTTCTGTCAGTCCCAAACATGCTCCATTCAAGAGCATAGGCTGAAGAGTCATGAGGTCTAATTTAGTACATTTAATCTCCTGCCCAATCCTGACATACAAATAATAGACCTAACAAGAAAAGACAGCAGAAAGCATCAGGAAGGTAGTTACAAGGGGCTAAGTAATCTCAAAATAATTTGCTGAAATTCTATACAAGATCAGGAAGGAATCTAAAGTAGAGGCATGAAAGGGATTCCTTCATTTGGAGTAAAAAACCAACAATACTACCACCAATTGATTGAGGGAAGGGGAGGGAGGATGGACATAGATGCATAGCAGTTTGGCTTGGTTGGGGTAAGTGTATGCAACTGTGATGCAAAGGAAGGTCTCAGACTGAGTCAGGATAGGAAGAGTGAAGCCAGTGCGTGGAAGGTGGAGACTACAGTAGCCTCCCCCTGCCACTGCCACAGCTTTAATCACAGTGGAACCTGGGGCAAAGACCCAGCCCATTCCGTGCTTGTTAAATTCCCAAACTTCAAAAGTATTGAGCCAGGAAAGCCTCATTTCCAAATCCAGAGGGAAGTGAAACATTTGCAGCATTTATACAGGAAATTCAATTCCAGTTCCCACCTTAACACAAATTGCCTAGGAAATGACCAAGATTATTGCCTCAGCTTAGTCAGAGGACTAGTATTATCTAGGGGAAGTTACTTCCCTGAATTTGACATACCATCTATGGTCCCTGGAACTTTCTATTCTAGTCAAAATACATTTCTTCCTTGCCTCTTTTTTTTAACCCTTACCTTTTGTCTTAGAATCAATACTGTGTATTTGTTCCAAGGCAGAAGAGTGGTAAGGGTGAGGCAGTGGAGGTGAAGTGACTTGCCCAGGGTCACACAGCTGGGAAGTGTCTGAGGCCATATATGAACCCAGGACATCCTATCTCTAGATCTGGATCTCAATCCACTAAGTCACCTAGATGCCCCTTCAATCAAATTTGAAAGAAGACCTTCAGCTACACATCACAATGTATTTACTAAAGTCCTTTTAAAAAACAGGGTGATATTAAGAGTGTGTTATCAGAATGGTGATCATATATCTTAGATTTTCTGGGACATTCTACCTTCAAGAAAAAAAGTAAATTTTTTAAAATTTTGACTTAATTTTAAAATTGTTAACTAAAACATAAAAAAGCATTGCAGAATGCCAAAGAGGACTGTATATGAATCTGTGAATTTCCATTTCACAGCACTTGCTTTTTAAAAAGGTGGGTCATAAATTTCACATATTACTTTCAAAACTGTCCCACTTGTCTGTTTACTTTTGAATTTCTTTCTATTTTATTTTAACCTTTTAAAAAATGTTGCAATGACCCTTCCTGGGTGTGTGGAGTATCACTATTGCTAACCACTCTCCTTCATTACCTCTCCCCCAATAAAAAAAGAGTGAGAGACAGAGAGACTCTGTGTATGTGTGTGTGTGAGAGAGAGACAGACAGAGAGAGACAGAGAGACAGAGAGACAGAGACAGAGAGACAGAGAGACAGAGACAGACAGAGACAGACAGACAGACAGAGAGAGAGAAAGACAGAGAGAGTCTGTGTGTGTGAGAGGGAGAAAGAGAGGAGAGACCTAAGCAGCCATCTAGGCCAATCCATGTACCAAAACAATCCTCACTATAATATAACCTACTGTGGGGCATCCAGCCTCTGCTTGAAAATATCCAGAGCTGTGGAAGATGGGGAGACTCTCAATGCCTCTGGAATCAGGCAATTCATCCCATTTTCAGATAACCTTAATTATTAAGCAATTTTTTCCAGACATTCGACCTAAATTTAATTCTTTACTACTTCCATTTTTTGAACACACCACTGTGGATGATCCCAAAAGATCTATCCTCTGCTCTCTTCTCTTTTGTACTTGGTGATCTCACCAGTTCCCATGGGCTCATCATCATGCAAATAACTCCCAGCTCTACATATCGAGTCTTTGTCTCTCTTCTGAACTCGGTTGGATTTCCCACTGACATTTTAGTCTCAGTGTGTCTAAAATAGAACTGCCTGCATTTTATCCAAACCCATTCCACTTTCAGACTTTCCTTTTTTCCTAAGGGCAATATAGCACTTTCAGTCAACTCAGTTTACAGCCTTTGAGTTCTCTGTGAATTTTTCCTTTTTCTCCATCCCTGTATCCAATCAGCTGCCAAATCTTACTCATAATATTTTCTTTCATCCATTCCCTTCTTCTAATCTCTTCCCAAGTTAAGGCCCTTATCACCTTTCTCCAGGACCATTGCTATAGCCTTCTAATTTAACTCTTTGCCTCCAGTCTGTCTCCTCTACAGTCAGCCTTCCACACTGCTACCAAATTACTCTTCCTAAAACAGATATCACTGTGACACTCTCCTACGCAAAAATCTCCAGTGGCTCCCTAAAGCTTCCTGGAAAAAATGCAAACTCTTCCTGCAACCTGGCTTCCATTTGCTTCTGGAGTCTCACTTATTAGTCCCCTTCACAACACTTTGTTTCAGCTAAAATGGCCTGCTCTCAGTTCCTCCATCTCCTACATGCATGCCTTTGTACAGATGGTATGTATCTGGAATGTGCTTCCTCCTCATATCTGTCTCAGAATGCTTAGCTTCCTTCATGTGCAGACCCAGCTAGGAAGCCTTTCCTAATTGGATGAATGAATTATCTGTACTATACTTTGTACCTATCCATATTCATATGGTATCTCTTCCTTAGCCCTCACCCCTGACATAGATAATGTAAACTCTTTGAGAGTAGGGATTGTTGTAGTTGTTTGTTTGTTTTTTAAGTATCCCCAGAGCCTTGCACAGCAACTCACACATAGTAGGCTCTTCATTAAATGTTGATTGAATCAAATGATAAGGAATTAAACATCTCAGGGAACTAGGCATCAGTAATCCCAGATTGGAGAGAGAAGCCACTTGTTTGGGGTCACTGGGGGAAATCAGTAGCGAGTCAAAGACTTGGCCTTGGGGGTCTTGGTTATCTGTCTTGTCCATTGATCTTTCAATGTCACCAGCCTGCAGAAGTTTCCTAATGATTTCTCTTTGGGGGCTCTTTCCACCCAGCTAACATTTGCTCCCTATTGATCCAATAGGCAGCCCTGTTAATATTTAACCAGATACCAAGGTCCAAAGGACTAATTTTTGTTTAAAAACGAATTGCATTGGAGAGATCATGTCCCCTAGATAATCTCAACTGGTATGCCAGCCAAGACCTTCTAAGCAAATAGAACCACGTAGTGAAACACGAGGGGTCAAGGGAGCTCATGGAAGGGTAGGCTCTCTTTTGCCACAGAAGATTCTACAAACCCACCAGATAAGAAAGTCAGAAGAAATCTTAAACTTCCTTCCCAAGCAAGCATTAAATACAGGCTCTAGCTATCCAGAGATCTGACGTGAAAATATGAAGTCCAAGTTTCCTTCCAGATACTTAGCGTCACCAGAATTCAGACCCTATGGATCGCACATAAAATCACTACCTAGGATATAAGGGGTACCAACGCTGGCATGATTCACACAGACCAGTCATCACTAGGGAGTCAGTGATCACTGTCAGGGATTCAAGTAATAGGAGCGTACATTTCTATGGGATTTAAGATTTCCAAAATATTTTACTCATGGAACACCCCTGAGAAGTTCATACAATCAATATTATCATCCCCACTTCATGATTGAGAAACGTGAAGCTGTAGGAGATGTGGTGGAGGCAGGATTTGTATTCGGGTCTCTTTCTCACTATTCAAACTGCCTCTCTGAAGGTAAGTGTTATTTGTCTGATAAGAATTATTTCAAGAAGTCCTGAAAATCCCTCTTCCACTCAACTTGTTCATGAGAGAAAATCTACAGTTAAAGTTTTCTCCCTCTGCTAATTTAAGCCAAACAGAGTCTTAACAGAGCTTCTTGTTGAACAAGTAATGTCCCTCAGGGTGCACCGGATCACAAATATTTGCTAATGCCTGAATGGTCCCTTCCGCTTAACCCTTGGTGATTCACCAGTCAATCAACAACTAACAAGCATTTATTAAATAAAGTACTAAGTTAGGCACTGTACTGAACACAAGATACTAAGACCAAAGTGAAACAGTTCTTGCCCTCAGGGAGTCTACATTCTATTGTGGAAGAAGACATGAATATCTATATGTATCTATCTATAGGAATATACTTAACATATGCAAAGTAAATACAAAGCAGCTTAGGGAATGAAGTTCATAGGAGCTGGGAAATCAGGAAGGGCTTCATGTAGATGGTAGCACTTGAGCTGAGTCTTGCAGGATGACAGAAATACCAAAAGAAAATGGTGAGGACACTGAAGACATAATCAATGCAAAGGCTGGGAGATAGGGTGAAGAATGGTGAGTTGGCTAGTATGACTAAATCTTAGAGTTCAAGGGAAGCAAAGTAGAACTGGACAAGTTTGTAAAGAACTTTAAATATTAAACAGAAAAGATTATTTTTTGTTCTTAGAGGCAACAGAGAGCCACTGTTAGTGTTCAATTGTTTCAGTCATATCTGACTCTTCTTGACCCCATTTGGGGTTTTCTTGGCAAAGATACCATAATGGTTTGCCATTTCCTTCTCTAGTGCATTAAGGCAAATGAGGAAACTGAGGCAAATATGGTAAGTGACTTGCTCAGGGTCCCACAGCTAGTAAGTATTGGAGGCTGGACTTTAACTCAGTAAGATGAGTCTTCCTGAGTTCTAGCCCTGCACTCTATCCACAGTGCCCTTGGGAGCCACTGTAGTGCACTGAGTACTGAAGTGGTCAGATCTAGATTGAAGAAATTACTTTGGAGGCTGTGTGGAGAGTGGACTCGAGTGGGGAGAAGGTCCAAGTAGGGAGACCAATACCTGACCCATAACACACTAAAGAGGGACATGGTAGCCTTCCACCTTAAGTTTGGCTCCAGTGGTAGCAGCACTCCCAATCAAATAATAGAGGAGGGTTCATACCTGACTAATAAATCTGATGGGAGAACAAAAAGCAACATACGATTGGAGTGGACATTGACCTACTGGAGGGAAGAAATGATTCCCCAGTTACTTCCAGCCATTCCCAATGTCCAAGCACTTCAGTCTGTAGCTGACTGTCCAGATGTAGGCTCTGTCTTCCTCGGGGTCATGTTGTCTTGTCCTGAGGGCCCTTGATGTTCTGAGCTATACTGCATTTATTTTGGAAATCATTCCTGTGATGTGCTTGCCTATACTCCATTTCTTAACTGTGGGTTGCTCTATTGATCTTGGTTTCCAGGACTTTCCCTAGTTGCAAGCATTTTCTTTCTTTGGAATGGACTGGAGCCAAATAACTTCATTTCTGGGTTTCTTAATTTTCTCTCACTCTGAGGTATCTATGTGCGGCTTGTTATTTTTGAGTAATCTCATTTAAAAGCATGCCTGAGTTCAGGGAAACTTCATCACTCCCCTTCTGGTCGATGGCTTGGCAAAGCAGTGGTTATTCAGAGTTTGCCTCACCTCCACATAATCCATTTTCTTCTGTAGCTCACAACGGTCTGAGAAAACCTGGGAGCTCTTTTTTGAAGATTCCCTTTCTAATGAAAGCACCAAATTAAAGTCAAATGTCTATGGTCCAGTACTTAATAATGATAACTGTGGCATAGTGGAAACAAAATGTCCATGTTCAAATCCCGGCTCTCATCGGGAAACTCACTGTGTTTCTCTGGGCCTCAGTTTCCCCATTTGTAAAGTGGAGGTGTTGGACTGGATGACCACTGATGTCCTTATGGCTCTAAATTTGTAACTGCATGACACTTACATGTAATTGAATAACATTTACATAAGACATTTGCATGACACAGAAGATTTTTGGTTCGCCCCCATCTAATGTACTTAAATATAGAAGCTATGATGTACAATGTTAGAATAAGTGCATTTTTTGTCACATTTTCTGACTAGACTGCAAGTTTCATGAGGGCAAGAACTCCATCTCATCTAAACTTTACACTTCATACCTAGCACACTTTTACATGTGTGTATGTATAAATGTATATATTTTATAAGCCTTACCTATTGTTTTAGAATCACTACCAAGTACTACTTCCAAGGCAGAAGAGTGGTAAGGGCTACCTAGTGGGGTTTAAGTGACTTGCCCAGGTCATACAGCTCAAAAATATCTGAGGCCAGATTTGAATCCAGGTCTTCCCATCTCTAGGTCTGGTGCTCTATCCATTGTACTACCTAGCTGCCCCACAAATATTGAATAAATGTTAGATGAAAAGATTTGCCATCACAGTAAGAACTATAGAAGGATTGGTTTTATAAATCTGCATTACATGATGGATGTGTGTGTGTGTGTGTGTGTGTGTGTATGATTATGAACCCCTTTGGCAATCTGTTGGGGGGCAGGGAAAAATAAGGATTTATTAAGAACCAATTATGTATCAGCCACTGTGTTAAGTGCTTCACAAACGCTATCTCATCTGCATAAGTCTGGTGAAGATTAGAGACTCCTCAAAACAGTCATTTTAAATGCATAAAATAAAATCCATATGATTACAAAGGAAATCAATTATAAGAAAATACTTTTAATAAAATATTTTTTTAAAAAACAAGTTCATGGACCCAAGGTTAAGGACCTTTGCTTTAAATCAATAAATCTCAAAGTTTTTTTGGTTTCTGCTTTACTTCATCAGGACAAAAGGCTCTAAAGACCATCTATTTCTTCTTTTCCTTTGCTACTACAAAGAAAAAGAAAAAAAAAACACCTCCATTGATGGGATAGGATCTGTTGTTTTTATTTATTTGTTTGTGTGTTTGATGATTGCATTAAAGTTCATAAGTATTTCATCTCCTCCCTTCTGCACTATCCTGACCAAAAAAAAATGTATCTCTGTATAAAAATGATGTCTTTTCTGTTTTTATCTATCAGTTTTTTCTCTGGAGGTTGATATTCACAAGTTATTCTTCAAATATTAATTCTGTAAGCATATATAATGTTTTCTTATTTCTACTCATTTCTCTTTTCATTATTTCATGTAAATCTTTTCCAAGTTTAAAAAAATTTCTCATCGTTTCTTATGGTGAAGTAGTATTCCATTACAATCATGTATCACAGATTGTTAGGGCAGCTGGGTGGTTCAGTGGATTGAGAGCCAGGCCTAGAGATGGGAGGCCCTGGGTTCAAATTTGGTCCCAGACCCTTCCTCACTGTGTGACCCTGGTGAAGTCACTTAACCCCCATTGCCTAGCCCTTACCACTCTTCTGCCTTAGAACCAATATGCAGTATTGGTTCTAAGACTGAAGATAAGAGTTAAAAAAAATTGTTCAGCCATTCCTCAACTGATGGACATTTCCTCATTTTCCAGTTCTTTGACACCACAAGGAGAACTATTAAAAATACTTTGTACCATGTAGGTTCTTTGTCTTTTTCTCTGATCTCCCTAGGAAACAGACCCAACAATGGTATTACTGGGTCTAAGGGTATGCACACTGGGCATAATTCCAAATTGCTCTCCAAAATGGTTGGATCAGCTCAAAGTTCCATCAACAGTGTACTAATGTCCTTCCAACATTTGTCATTTTTTCTTTTTAGCATTTTAATCAATCTGATGTGTGAGGTGATATCTTAGAATTATTTTAATTTGCATTTCTCTAATTGGTAATGATTTAGAGCATTTTTTCATATGTTGATATATGTTTTGATTTCTTTATCCAAAAGCTGTTCATATCTTTTTGACCATTTATGAGTTGGGAGATAGTTCTTATTCATATATATCTGATGTTTTATATATTTTTTACATTTGAGACTTATCCAAGAAACTCTATAAAATGCCCCCTGCAATTTTCTGCTTTCATTTGTTGCTTTTGATGAGACCTCAGTGAAATAATAGAATACTTAGAATGAGCTAAAATATAACAGGGTTCTTTTGGAAGAACAAAAGATCAAGAATATCAAGGGAAATGAAAAAAAAAACATGAAGGAAGGTGGCCTAGCAGAACCAGATCCTAAACTATACTAAAAAGCAGTAATCATCAAAACAATATGGTACTTGGGGCAGCTGGGTAGCTCAGTGGATTGAGAGTCAGGCCTAGAGATGGGAGGTCCTAGGTTCAAATCTGACCTCAGACACTTCCCAGCTGTGTGACCCTGGGCAAGTCACTTGACCCCCATTGCCCACCCTTACCACTCTTCCACCTAGGAGCCAATACACAGAAGTAAAGGGTTTAAAAAACCAAACAAAACCTATATGGTACTGGCTAAGAGACAGAAGGGAGGATCAGTGGAATAGACTTGGGATAAGTGACCTCAGCAAGAGTCTATGATAAATCCAAAGAGCCCAGCTTTGGGGACAAGAACTTACTCTTTGACAATTTTTTGAGGAAGATGGAAAAGGTCAGTGATGAAATGCTGGCCTTGCTCCACTCTGACACAAACCCTGCCTTGGGCTAAAGGAATAGGAACTTGAGGACTCTATAGACATATTGGCAAAGTTCCTCCATCCGTCCTCCTTCCCATTCCTCACATGGGCTTTGTTCTTCCCAAGCACTACATGAACACTAAGCTTCCTGTCCTTTCACCTTCAACAGCTTCCAATGCTAGCAGATTTTTGTCCAGCTCCCAGACTGGGTCCTTACTATCACAGCTGCCTAACCTACCAAGAGAAAAGGTGAATAAAAACAGGTTTCTTACATTTAGCCAGGGGGTGGGAAAGCTGCAAGCAGGACTGACATCCCATGACCTCGCTCAGCCTCACTCCCAAATCAGCCTGGAGACACAATGTGGTAATATTTGTACTTATGCCCTTCTCTATGTATATATATATATATATATAGTGTGTGTGTGTGTGTGTGTGTGCTTATATTTTATTGTTGTTCAGTCATGTCTGACTCTTTGTGAGCTCATTTCCTCCTCCGGCTCATTTTACAGAGGCGGAAACTGAGGCAAATAGGAGTGACTTGGCCAGAGTCACAAAGCTAATAAATATCTGAGGCAGGATTTGAATGCAGGAAGATATCTTTCTGATTCCAAGCCCAGGACTCTATCCACTGTGCCACTTAGCTACCGGTGCATACTGAGAGAGGGAGGGAGGGAAGGGAGGAGGAAGGGAGAGAGATAGAGAGACAGAGAGAGAGACAAAGACGGAGAGACAGAGACAGAGAGACAGAGACAGAGATGGAGAGACAGAGAGAGATAGAGACAGAGAGAGACACACAGAGAGAGAGAGAGCTCACAATACCTATCTGTCTATATCTCCTTACTATCTCAGAAAGAACTGTTTCCTTGTTTCCTTCTCTGTACTGGACCCTAGCACAGTTCCTAACACACAGTAAGCACTCAAGAAATGCTTGTTGTTTGACTGATGGATTCCATGGAAGTCCAGTCACCTTACCAAGAAGCTCAGCCCTCAATGCTCACCTTTATGAATCATAGATTCAGAGATGGAAGGGACCTTATAGATAATCTAATTTAACCCAAATGGGGGGAAAAAGCTATCTGTGTCCTTGTCTACACCCTGACATCATTAAGTTTGCTGTCAAAGTATAAACAAGACTAGGAATTCCAAGTCATGACTCCTATAATAACTTGAGAGAAGCAAATCAAATTAAAATAGCAGTTGTGGGAGGACATTTTTTCCAAGTGGATTAAACTTTGGGAGCCAGATCCTTCGAGATGAAGGAAATCAATCACTAATGAGATGAGTGAGCATTGCATTGATGAACCATTTCTTTAGATTTGCCCAGAAACCTTTGCAGAGGATTACCTCAGCACCCTGCTGAGTGAATGAACACAGCAAATCCTAAACCTTGGGTCTGCTTGGGACTGGGACAAGCTAAGCTTCCCAGAAGACATGAAAGGCCCATTCTATAGCCCCAGTCCCTGAAGCACTGAAGAAGGAAAGAATAGGACACTGTCTCTGAAAGGACACTGATGAAAGGGCCATATTAATGGGGAGGGGAGGGCTCTCCACTGACCTTCTCTTAGTGATTCTTTTCTTTATTAGACCCTTTGGAGAGGGGCAGGATGAGGGTGCTGGACCAGGAAGGGTAAGCCTCCAAACGATGAGACAATTCAACACATTTTCCAGTTTTGCTCAAGGCCAGTCCTGTAATCAATCCTAATAAAATGTGTTGGAAAAGGAATCTCTCTTTTCATTCTCTTGCTAGCCAAATTCAGTATAAACTTGCCAAATCTGTGCAGTTTCTAACTTTTTTCCCAAGGGCTAATTATTTTGTCATATCTGACTGATTTCTCCACTGTAAATTCCAGCTAGCTTTGTATATATATGAAGCAGTTAGATGGCTCAGTGGATAGAACACTGGGCCTGGAGTCAGGAAGCCCTGAGTTCAAATCTGGTCTCAGACCCTTCCTAGCTGTGTGACCCTGGGCAAGTCACTTAACCTCTGTGTGTCTTATTCCACTGGAGAAAGAAATGACAAACCACTCCAATATCTTTGCCAAGAAAACTCTGTAAGCAGTACGATAGTCCACAAAGTTGGACACAACTGAACAGCAAGGTGTGTATATGTATATGTATATACATGTTTGCCAATATTTGTATGTAGATGTACGTTTAGGTATGTGCAGTGTATGGGTAGATATAACCTATGTGTTGATAGATGATGTTACTACAGTTACATATATAGAGATAACAAGAGTCAATGTGGCAGAATTCATGATGATCTGATACGGAATCTCATCTTAGACTTTCACTTCACCGCCTTAGGGTTCAGTTCCTTCATTTCTAAAATTAAGGGATAAAACAAAAAAATAAATAAAATTAAGGGAAGGGATTCGACAGTCTCTAAGATTTCTTTCAGCTCTAAAACTCTGTGAACCTCCTTTCTCAGATTTTTCTAGCCAAGTTTTTCAAGGACACCCATTTGCTTCCAAGTGGACTGTACTTTGTATTCAACTCACCTGTGTCACATCTCCCCAGTAGAATGTAATCCCTGGTGGCCAGGGATAGTGTTGTAGTTGAGCCTTCGTTCTCTAGCACCTAACCCAGCAACATGCAAGTACAAAACATCTATAAATGTTTGTTGAATTTGAATGTACAATTTAATCTCACCAAAGGGATCAAGGAGGATAAGCCCAGAAAGACCATTGTGATTACTGATAGGGAAGACTTTTAATACTTGCTTTTCTGATTTTCCTACCTCTAGTCAGTTTATTGTTTCTTCGATTTATTATTTCATTGTTTCCCACAATAATTATCCTAAGGCAGTGATGGTGAACCTTTTCAAGACTGTATGCCCTGCTGTGCCTGCCCCCCCCCTTACCCCAGACAGGGGAGGAAGAGAGGGGAGTGGTCCAAGTGCTCTGCTCAGGGGAGGGAGTAAGTGCTTCCATTGGGCTGCTGGGCAGAGGGGCAGGGAGGCACAGTGGAGAGGGGGAAGAAAGCAGCTGCATCTGAGTCCCTCTTTCTAGTAACTAACTCTGGCAGGCAATGGTGTGCCATCTTTGGCATGTGTGCCACTGGTTCAACATCACAGTTCTAAGGCATTGCTCTCAACATTTCAATATTTAAAGACCTCAAGTAATTCTCTCCACTGCTTAGGAAGTGAAAATATCAGCTCTTTATCCCGGTATTCAATCCCCTTCATCATCTGGATATAGCCTAACTACAGTTTTCCTATCTGGAAGGTATCTTTGTTCCTAGCTAGTCCAACCTACACTTGAAAGAACCTTCCTCTCCCCACTGCAACATAGTTGACAGATGAATATCTAACCTCTTCTCGAAGGTCTCTAATGAATAGGAATGCACCACTTTTAAAAAAATAATATTTTATTTCCTTTCAACTACATGTAAAAACAATTCTTAACATTCATTAAAATTTTTTTGAACTTCAAATTTTCTCCCTCCTTCCCTGACTTCCCCCATGAGGGTAAACAAATTGATAACGATTTTTACATGTGCAATCATAGAAAATATTTTCCCACATTAATTGTGGAAGAGAACTCAAATTAAAAAAAGGAAAAAAGAAAATGAAATATAGTGTATTTCAGTCAGCATTCAGACTCCATCAATTCTTTCTCAGAGGGCAGGTGGCAGTTTTCATCATGAGTCTCTGGGACTGCCTTGGATCACTGCATTGCTGAGAATAACTAAGTCATTCACAGTTGTTCATCAAAAAATATTGTTGTCACTGTGTACAATGTTCTCATTCTGCTTACTTCACTTTGCATCAATTCATATAAGTCTTTACATATTTTTCTGAAATCATCCTGCTTGTCATTTCTTATAGCACAATAATATTCCTTCACAATCATATGCCACAATTTGTCCAGCCATTCTCTAATTAGACAAACCCTTAATTTCCAATTCTCTGCTACCACAGAAAGAGCTCTAATAAATATTTTAGTACAAATAGGTCCTTTTCCCCTTCAAACAAAAACACCCTCTTTGGGATACAGGCCAGTAATGGTATTGCTGGATCAAAGGGTATGCACAGTTTTAGAGTCCTATGGGCATAGTTTTGAATTGCTCTCCAGAATGATAGGGCCAAATAGTGATTCCACCAACAGTGTATGAGTGTCCCAATTTTCTGGCATCTGATCCAATGTTTGTCATTTTCCTTTTCCGCCATATTGACCAATCTGATAGGTCTGTGGTGGTACCTCACAATTGTTTTAATTAGTGTTTCTCTAATCAAAAGTGATGTAGAGCATCTTTTCATATGAATATAGATGGCTTTAAGGTCTTATCTGAAAACTACCTGGAATGCCACAATTTCTTGAAGCAGCTTATTCCATTTTTGGACAGCTCTAATTTTTAGGCATTTTTTTTGCTGACACCTTTCTTTAATTTTTTTTTTTTTTTTTTTTTTGCAACCCAATTCTCTTGATTCTACTACCTGGAGCCAAGTATCCCTTTTTCACAAGACATTCCTTCTAGAACTTAGACAACTACGTTGTTACTCTCCCCAACTCCTATACACAATCACTTGTCTTCTCTTCTTCAGGATAAACATACTCAGTCTCTTCAACAGTTTCTTATATTACACCAACTCAAGATCCCATCAGTGCTCTTGGTTGCCAACCTTGGCATACATTCTAATTCTAAGTTACCAATTTCCTTATCTTAAAAGGTGCTTCTTTGTATACTCAATAGCTAGTCTTGACCTTGCTAGAACTTAGCTAGTCTCTCTACTACCATGCTCCCCCCATATTTGAATGTAGAACCCTCTTCCCTCATCATTCAGGTACTATTTGATCACTTAGATGTTACTAATCCTAGCCCACCCCCAGTGGAATATTTTTTTTTCTTTTTAAAGTTTTCCTAGTATTTTGAATCTGTGCTTACTACCTTATCTCTTGTATCATTAGTAATTTCTCTTTCTTTGACCCATTAGACTGTAAGTTCTTTGAGATTGTTTCCATTCTCTCTTTGTATCCCACAACACAGCACAATACCTCACATATAATTGGAATTATTTGAATTAAGAAATTTTTTTCATTTCTTTCCTATGATGCCTGTTTTGCAGATATAGCATTGGAGTTGAGGTCAGAAAGACCATAAATGCATAGCTAGCTGAGCAAGTCACTTAATCTCTCCCTCAGTTTCCTCATCTGTAAAATAAAGGAGGATGGAACTTAATGATCATTAGGGTCTCATCTAGTCCTATGATGCTAAGATTTCTTCAAGTAGAACAGGAAATACTGGAAGTGCAGGGGAAATGGGAGAACAGGGAAGTAAATATTTGTCTTTCTCTATATAGTTTGAATCCAGAGGAAAGGGAATAAATCAAGATGTAATCTGGTGGTCCTTTCTTAGTGTGCTAGGTCTTTCTTGATTAAACTTTACTGAGTACCACACAGCAGAAGGGATAGGGGAGTTTTGAATTATAAATGAGCAAAAAGAAACACAATTCCACATGCCTCATGTATCCTCCCACATCTCTATAACATAAGGAGGAAGGGAATAGATAAGTAGTAGAAATTTCAAAGCCATTTCTTAGGAGAAATGAGATCAAAGCGGGGCAGCAAGGTGACTCAGTGAAGGGACAGGCCTAGAGACAGGCAGTCCTGGATTCAAATATGACCTTACACATTCCCTAGCTGTGTGACCCAAGACAAGTCACTTAACCCCAATTGCCTAGCCCTTACTGTTCTTCTTCCTTAGAACTGGTACTTAGTACTAATTCTAAGACAGAAGGGAGAGAAGGAGAGAAAGAGAGGAAGGAAGAAAGGAAGGAAGGAAAGAAGGAGGGTGGGAAGAGGAAGAGGGGAATAAGGGAAGGGAGAAAGAAAGAAAGAAAGAAAGAAAGAAAGAAAGAAAGAAAGAAAGAAAGAAAGAAAGAAAGAAAGAAAGAAAGAAAGAAAGAAAGAAAGAAAGAAAGAAAGAAAGAGAAGAGAAGAAGGGAAGGAAGAAGAAAGAAGAGATATCAAATATTAAGAGCCTTTTACTAAGAAATCTGCACTTGACATTTTCAAAAAAAGTTGGAGGCAGAAGGAAAGATAATATAGCATCTTAATCTTTAGAAGCTCATACCATCTTTAAACTGAAAGACTGTAGCAGAATTGATCAGGGAACTGGTTCCCATGTTTAGCTTGCTTAGGGTGGGTCCCTCTTCCCAATGACTAGGGGCCAATCAGGAAACCCTCATCAATAGGGATCAATCAGAAGTTCTCAAGTCCCTTTGAGCAAAGGGCCCTGGCACTTGTAATTAAGAGCCTACTCAGTGTCTCAGTGCCCAGATCCTCAGGAGTGCCCCAGTCCCCTAAATTGGGTATAGCTGAGGTGATCATGGGAACTATTGGTGAAAACACTGGCTTCAAGTATTCCAACTATAGATGTTTTGGGGAGATGAATGACAGAGAGGTATATCTCATAAGCTGCTGTTGACAAAAACCTTCAGATAAAATGTATCACATGTTAAAAATATACTTACAATCAAAGGAATCATATATTTGAAACATGAAATGTTTCGGCTTCCATAATTCTTTATTAAATATTTGACAAGTTGCATCATTTCATTACAACAACTTCATTTTGTCACATTGATCGTTTTTGCTGTCAGGAAAACAAACAATCTACATTTCCCTTCAATTCTCTTAAGAAAATAAATGGAAAAAATGGTTTTGTTCTTGAACAAAACTTTCCCTATTGTGTATCAAATTCAACTGTACTTTAAAGCTATTCTGATTGTGAAAATGAGCATTCTTTATAAGTTGCTTTTTTAAAAACAAACAAAAAAAATCAAGGTAGTTTAGTGTTTACCACTGTATCAAATATTAGCCTCATATTAGGAGGTTTATTTTTCTTTTAACAATACAAAGTTATGAAACGGGATTTCACCTGGAATGTTTGAAACTCTTTTCACTCTAGAAGTCACTGTTCTTTTATGTTTAATCTGAATACCTTGGTTCACAAGGGATAGCAAGTCAACATCACGTCCTTAAGGTTTGCTCAGGCTCAGAGGTTGGAATTTACAGGGCTGGGCTTGGAGAAAAATGTAGAGACCAAATGCTCACTCCCCCTTTGAAATGAGATTACTCAAGAAAGATGTAAAAAATGCTATATAAATATATACATATATATTTTGACAGTATATGTACTATATATATGTATATAAATGTTACATACATAGTAGTAAAGGGAAGATCAAAATCTGATAAGGTTAACATGAAGGAAAACAGGACAACCTAAGTGAAAATTAGTCTGACTAAAAGGCGCAAAATGGCTTATAAGAATAAAAATGTAGGCTGACACAAGGCTATGATTGGTGATGGTGGCTTAGCAACACTGACAAAGTAGAGAATGCAGTACTACAGGTCTGCAGACAACGTAACACGTGTTAGATTCCAGTTATTCCAAACCAAATTAAAAAAAAATCCTCATGCATTTGAAACATGCATTAGTTTGAATGAAACATCTTTAAATAAAGATGTGCGACGAGGTTTTCTTGCAAAATTTCATACAAACAGAAACATCTTTTTTTTTTCCTATAAAATGTTATACAAGCTCATCTTGTATTTCTACAGCATTTTTCTCTTACATTGAAAACACTCTGGGGTATGTGTGTGTGTGTGTGTGTGTGTGTGTGTGTGTGCGTGTGTGTATGCATGTGTGCATATATACAATGTAAGTTAAGGCTTATATATAAATTTTTTAAAAAGTGGTCCAAAGTATATCATATTTTTCTTCCCATTTTAAAATCTAAACTACAAAGGAGTCGAAAAGGATTGTTTTGACTTCTTTTTGTTTAAACACCTCCGGCCTGAAGTTGGTAGTTTTGACACAACTTCCACATCAGGATACAGGCAAAAAACCCGTACATGACAGAGGTAGTGTACTTTGCCTTGGGGTGAGAGAGGGAGGGGTACTAGGCTGTTACTCTGTATTGCAGCATCCTCTGCTGGCTTTTCCAAAAATGTGACATAGCATCCTACGTATGTCCCCTTTACATCAGGGTGCAGGATTTGGAAAAGGAAGAGAGCCTGAAAGTAGGAAAGGGAAAGAGAGCTATTTTCAGGGTGGTGACAGACTTCTAACTGGCTAACCAAATGGACGATTGGTTCGTTCGTTCGTTTAATTTTAAACATAGGTGGTATGCTACATAAGAACTTTCAGAAAATGCTAGTTTCAACTCTTCAACATCCTTCTAGTGCAGGTAGAAACCAGGAGTGACTACAAATTACTTATAACATATAACGACCTGACTCTCTAGCCTGGCAGTTTGGATCTGGGAACACTAAAGAACAGCAGTACAAGTGACAAAAACCACCACGGAATATGTAAGATATGGAGAATGGTTTGGACATTTTACTTATCTCTTGCTACAATCTACCCAGGTACCCTAACAGAAGAAGAATAGCCTCTGCTTACATTAGTGATCATTGGACCACCTAGAGGAGAATTTCAGTTGCCAGCTAATAATAAAAGGTCCTTTTGAAAAAAATAAATTAAATGAAGATTTGACTGTTCTGTGATTTATAAGGGAAGAAGGGTGGAACTAGCCACAGATAACAAATCAGGGCAAATGAATCAGAACATAAGAGTTTAAAGTTTAAAAACAAAATAAAAAGGCACTGAAATTGAGTACAGCTTGACATGAAGCAAATACTGCATCATCTCTCTAGTCCAAGAAGCATCAACACACTTCTAAACTGATACTTCTAGGCTGATCCCAGGCAGAAGAAAATTCCTAACCCCTCAATTAGGCTTACTGGGATCAAGAATGGATATATCAAAAGACTTAATGACAATCAATGCTAAAAAAGGTTCAACGATCAATTTATACTCTTCGGAGTAAATTCCTTATCCTGTAATACCTTTTGAAAGATTGTCTTTTCAAGACCTATGCCTTTTGTAGAAAGCTCAAGAAAAATGCAATCAAGCCTCTTCTCCGGTCTAGGAACAAAGAATGGCTATAAAGACCAAAGACTGCTGAGAAAAATTTGCTGCTACGATAATCTGTGAATAGGAAATAAAGCATTTCTTTACAGAAAAATGTCATATAGACAGTGGATTTGGATGCACAGAGTTTTGACTAAAGAATTCACTTTTCATGCAACAAATTCTCTGGACTGTTTGTTGAGATTATATCCTGGAGATTACAAGAAGAGGTTAAGAAAAACAAGATACTAAACTATCATAGAGAACAATTGAAACATGGTAGCCTTTGGAGATTCCGAGAACCTGGTATGATAAAAGTATCATTCAAATATTAACACAAGTAGTTTATTTCAAAGAGTCAAAGTGAATTATTTTCTTATCCAGAGATTTTTATGGTATATCTCAATGTCTTTTGGAGTTCCTACTCTTAATATGTCTTTTAGAGACTTAGAAATTCTCTCACCAGAATAGAGTTGTTTTAAATTCTCTTAATACTTTGCTTATTTTGCATCTGATAGTTATCTAGCCTTTTAAAAACTAATCATTAAGCAATAACAAAAGAAATCCAGGTTCTTGGAAAAGGTTGATTATACAGCACCGTGGTTGTGTAAATAGCTCTCAAAAAAGTAACCGATGCACTTTGGATTGATTCTTTAGAATAAAATTGGAATAAGAGAGTTGCACAAAAGGCATTTTCACCAACTGAGTGAAGATACTAGTTAGGTCTACTATAGAAAAAAAAAGTTTCTCACCAAGTGGTTAAAAAAGCCACTAATTGTCTACTTGTAAATTACTTGGAATGTTGATTTTCTGATTTTGTCTTTTTTTTAGACAAAGGCCAATGTGGAAAAGGGAATCTATGCTTATTTGCTGCAGAAATCTCTAGGATTTAGAGTGCTCTGAAGAGCTACTGACCACTCACATGCTTTCTTGAGCCTTACAGAGCCCAGCAACCTGACATTTTCTGAGTGTCATGGTGTTCCTCTTTAAGGGGCTCCATTATCTCCATCTTGTCCTTAATAAATACAAACCCTACAACACCATACATTTTTTCCACCAACTTCTGATGGTAAGAGATAAACCGAAACGCCAAAGCTGGGAGTTAGGAGGGAGGACAGTGGGAAATAAGGGTCAAAAATTGCTTCACCAGTACAGAAGGAGCCGCAATTAGTTGTGAGAAGAACAGAATTCTCTCAAGAACAAGAGGAACTGCTTAGCTCCACGGGTGAAGAAGAAGACTCAAAAAAAGCTGAAGGTAATCAAATGACCTCAACTATGAAATACCCTCAAGCCTATTCTACTCCTAGATTAACAACTTTAAGTGGATCAAATGCAAGTCTTCTTTCTTACCTTTAATCTATCACACAATAGATACAACTCAGGCATTATATAGTTTTTAAGCATGCAACATGTCATAGGTAACAAAACTTGGTTAGATAAAGTGTATATTAAATAAATCTTTGTGACTGTAATAAAAAAAATCACAAAACAATTGGTGAGAAGAGACTGCAGGCTCAGCTTTACATCTGGGTTTTTATACATCAGCAGTCGCCAAATTCACAACTGATAGACATGTGCAATGAGAAGGAATAATCATCACATTAAAACGTTTATGATAAAAAAAAAACCAGATATGAATTCCATGTAGTACATAAAGTGCCTTCAGAATTGGTGCAGTCAGAACAAAAGTGGTTATTTAGCGACCATTAGCAAATGCATACAAATAAGAGACAAAACAAATCTGGTTTCCACAATTTCAAATCGAGAGCAGTGCCAGGTTTCATTCCAAATGCCTCCACTCCAGAGAACAAACAGTAAAGAGGAAAGATCACATAAGCATCACTGTACAGCAGGAGGCAGGGGGAAGTAAGTGGGTTCTCTTACAAGAAATGCTAATCTGACCTTGACTCAAAATGGGTTCCGTTCCTTGGAACAGCTACCAAGGAGCAATGCTGTGATTCCTTTTAAGTCAATACAAAATTTTTCATGCTATGTCATGATTCTTTCCTGTCTTGCAGCTATGATGCTAAATCTGTACAAAAATGTCATCTCCAGTCGGTGCTTAGCCTCTCTGGGTGTGGAAAGATATCCTTATGCTTAACGATTTGTTTGAAATTCTCTAAATGTCTCAGGGGAACATTTTTGGACAAATAGTAGGTCTCTACTTTGAATACAGTGGGGCAGGTGGGGGAAGACTCGATGCACTTAAAAAATAAAAATGTCACTGACATTAAGTCTGGTAGGAAATTCAGATACGAAAAAAATGCTCATTTTTCCAAGTATATAATATCTTTAATTGTAATGAAATAAAATCTGAAAATAGGTCTAAATCATTTTTAAAAGTAAACATGAGTTGTAATACTATACCTGTAGAGTGATTAATTCCATTCATTGTCATTAGAAAGTATGTAAAATATTTATTAAGGGCTTTGCCTACAGAGGCCCAACATAAATAGAACAAGTCCTCCTGAAATGTAATTAGTGTACACATCAACCAGTTGATAATTTGTGGTGGAAAATGCAGAAATACTATCCTTGGGCTACAGTTCCAACTTCCGCACTTAGGCAACAGCACTGTCGAAGAGTTTGCTCCAGAAACCAACTTTGTGCAAGTGTTCTGCCATTGTCGCTTATGTGTCCATTAGGCAAATGCAAAAGGGCAAGAAGAAC
Source organism: Gracilinanus agilis (assembly GCF_016433145.1). Taxonomy (NCBI): domain Eukaryota; kingdom Metazoa; phylum Chordata; class Mammalia; order Didelphimorphia; family Didelphidae; genus Gracilinanus; species Gracilinanus agilis. The sequence goes on from NC_058130.1 coordinate 389,818,775, forward strand.
TTGCTTGATGAACAACAACCAAAAAATAGCGGCTGCCTAATCCACCCCTTCAAATCCTTGAGCATTTTCAACGGCCATGAGAAGTTTCTCTCTTAAATCTTCAAAAGTTTCATATGGAGGTAAGTCAAGGCGATTAAAGCTGAAAAGGCAACAACAAAAACATATGGGTAAGATGGAAACCCATCATCCTGACCTGGAGGTCCCTCACTCCTACCTCCCCGACTTACCTTTGTTCTTTAAGGACAAACACCACCTGGGAAAGGGCAGTGGTTATGGGGAATTGCTTCCCTTTCCCCATACATCAGATTGTAAACTTCTTGAGCAGAAGGATTATTTTTGAATTTCATAGTATCTGGCGCACAGTACATGCTGAATGATTGGTTTTTCTTCCTGTCATTTGGGATTTTCTTTTCCTTTCTTCTTCCCCCCCGCCCCCTATCTCTGATAAGTATTAGCTGGAACTGCCTCCCCTTCCCAGATAGACTCTTTTTCTGATAAGAAGGAAGGCTCATAATGGGAGATGGGACTATCAGAATTGGTGCTGGCAAGAAGAAAGGGAGGGAGTGTTAAAGTCTAAGGCAGTGCCTGCTGCCATCTTTCTCACCTCTGCTGTGTTTCCTACCTTGCATTAGAGGTGCCATCCTGCTTTTCACCTGTCCAATTAAATCAGTTGTGTATAGACAGTCGCACCATTGGCACATGTGGCTTATTTTGGGATTCCTCACCCCAATGAGGTTGAAATTAAAAAAGAAAGAAGGGGAGGTTTGAGAGCATAGAAGTGAGCCAAAGCCAGAGAGAAACTCCTTTTGGAAGCAACAGGTAGTAAAAGAACAGACTATTTCATAACAATACTAAGATACTTAAATTTAGAATATGGTAAATATGATAGTGATATTTGATATCACTATAACGATAACTCACATAAACAAAAGACCTTAGGAGGGGGATCCCAATATTTTTTAAAGGGGTCTTTGAAATTCAAATTACAGAAGCCACTTCTTCCAGAGATAGGCCATTATTATTTTTTTTTAAATTCCTTACTGGCCATCTTACTGTGTATTGGTTCTAAGGCAGAAGAGTGGTAAGGGCTAGGCAAATGGGGGTCAAGTGACTTGCCCAGGGTCACCCAGCTGGGAAGTGTCTCAGGCCAGATTTGAACCCAGGACCTCCTGTCTCTGAGCCTGGCTCTCTATCCACTGAACCATCCAGTTGCCCTCCATTCCACTATTAAATAATGGATCTAATTGTTTGGAAGTATTTATTTCCTGCAATCAAACTTGAATTTTTCTCTTCGTAACTTCTGTGAAATGCTCCTGTGGGGCTTTTCGAGCCTAATTATCACTCAATGTGATTAGCCCTTCAAATACATTTTTTGACTCTTTGCTCTGTCATTTAGTATATTAGGAATCCCTTCTAGCTTTTTTTCATCTGCAAATCTGATAAAAAAATGGCATCTATTTCTTGGATCAGGCCAATGATGATAAAACAACACTAGGTCAAGCAGTGATCCCTGGGGCACAAGCCCCATTGATCTTCACTTCCTATCCTCCTGAAAACTTTGCTAGCAATGAGGCTTACTCCCACCATCTTTCCAACTTACTAAACCCTCCTAATCTAACCTGAAGCCACGTGGCTTGTGGTGGAAGGGATCCATCACTCTCATTATTCTAAAGATGAGAGAGGTAAGGGAAGGCAAAGTTCCTGCCTTAACCAGGGGAAATTGTGTTCCTGGCATTTTGGACACATTTTCCCATAAAATATTATTACAAGAGTGGTTATAATTTTATGGCATTATTGGTATATATTTGAAGATATGACGAGATGACTTCTAAGGTCCCTTAATGGTATGATGCTAAATTGGCTTTTATGAGGTAACATGAGAGCTTTCTACCATTCATTGCATTGGTGCTCGATGCAATTTTTTTTACACAGATTTTATTTTTGAATAATAGAACATTTCGACATGTTGAGAATTTCAAATACAATCATGACAGAGAAAATATTTCTATTATTCAATTATAGCTTAACCTTTTCTTACATATTTACAAAAATTAACTGGAAGGTGGGGCAGATAGATTGCTTAGCATAAAGAGAGCCAGGCCTGGAACCAAGAGGTCCAGGGTTCAAATCTGGTCTCAGATACACCCTAGCTGTGTGTCCCTGGGCACATCACTTGACCCAATCGCCTAGTCCTTTTTGCTCTTCTTTCTTGACACCAATACTTAGTATCAATTCTAAGACAGAAAGTAAGGATTTATTTCATTTTAAAAAATTAATAAGGGGAAATAGTGAGGAAGAGTGACAAAATGTTTTCCCCTGGAATCTGCCTATACTGATCATCTATTTAGATAAGTCTTCAGAGGTAGATATAAATTATATACAAACCATATTCTTATGGGCAGCTAGCTGAGTACAGTGGATAAATAGAATGCTATATCTTGAGTTAGGAACTCATCTTTATGAGCTCAAATCCTGAGGGAGCTAGGTGCCTTAGTGGATAGGAAGTCAGGCCTGGAGACAGGAGGTCTTGGGTTCAAATCCAGCCTTAGACATTTACTACCTATATGACTCTGGGCATGTCATTTAACCCTGCTTGCCTCAGTTTCCTCAACTGTGAAATGAGCTGGAGAAGAAAATGGCAAACCACTTCACAATATCTTTGCCAAGAAAATCTCAAACAGGGCCACAAAGAGTCAAACACCACTGAACAATGTCAAAAATTTCTGATATATCTACAGCACCTTTGAATTATACTAAAACTTGCAGCTTGGAATGATCTTAGTGCAAAAAGTAAACACAAAAGGTTGGACACCCTAGACAAATCTTAAAATTTTATAGCTTTTATAATTCAGACACAAACAAAAATGTGAGCAATAGTTAAGAGTTATTTCTCAGTATTTAGAATACCAAGTTAGGCAAACAGATGCCTTAATGGCCCTTTCTTCCTTCCTGAATGTCATTTGCTTAATACATGACAGGATTTAGTGAAGCTTTTCTTACCCTGAAGTGATAGTTCTAGACAGTCTTATTGCACTGCAAATCATTCTGTCTAGAGTGAGCTCTTCAATATAAACTGTCCATAAGAAGCCACACTAGAATTCCCAAACTATTTATTTTTTTAAAAAAAGATTTCTAATCTTCGCACCTCTGAATTGGCATAGTATGTTGAGTTGATGTCATGTCCACTTGATATATGTCTGACCTTTTAGTCAGGTCAACAAGAATTTATTAAGTGTTCTCTGTGTGCCAGGCTATGTGCTAAGTACAAGGGATCCAAAGAAAGGTAAAAACAGTCAAATCCCTTAACAGCTCACATTCTAATTTTTAGTACTGATCATGTCATGTCACTGGACAGAGACAAGGGAGACAGCTTCAGCTATATTGGATCATCATACTTTGGGGGGATGGGTTGGTTTCTAGAACTGATGGACATGGTCAAGCATTTCCATGAGAGAGCAGACAAAGAGCTTCATCAGTATCACTGTCATGTCAAAAATGGGCAATTATTTACCCAGTCCAATTCTGAAAAATTATATCAAACTAATTCTTTTGAAAATGAGGAATATGCCATTCAAGATGTCTGCCAAGCTTAAGGTACCAATAAATTATCTTTTATTACCCTCTTTATCTTCAAAAGTCTAAAAGAGTTTCCAAAAAAAATTTTAGATAAATCCATGGGAGACAGATCCATAATGAAAACCAGAAAAAAATACAGTGTTTTATGGGGACATCTCTAAATGCCAACAATGACGATAGCAAATAAACCCTTTATTACCAGGGGCAGAGACAGAATCGTGGGCTGGAGGAAACAGATATGGCACATTTTATGTTCTGATGTTAAGTGAATAATAAGCTAAGTTAATATGTTTTCATTAATAGTTTGAAATAGCCATCTGGAAATTTTACCAGTGTTGGGAGAACCACACAAAGCAATACCATAAGATATTACTAGAATTGTTCCAATTAATTAAACTGAATAGGTTTTGTTTTTTTCAGTAATAATCTTTCTTTCAGTGAGACACACTGTAAAATATATGCAGTTCTACCTATCTGTTTGTTTTTTTTTTTTAAAACCTTACCTTCTGTCGTGGAGTCAATACTGCGTATTGGCTCCAAAGCAGAAGAGTGGCAAGGGTAGGCAATGGGGGTCAAGTGACTTGCCCAGGGTCACACAGCTGGGGAGTGTCTGAGGGCAGATTTGAACCTAGGACCTCCCGTCTCTAGGTCTGGCTCTTAATTCACTGAGCTACCCAGCTTCCCCCTGTTTTGTTTTTTTTTGTTTTTTAACCCTAACTTTCTGTCTTAGTAACAACTCTAAGACAGAAGGGCAAGGGGGAAGCAAATGAGTTTACGTGACTTGCCCAGGGTCACACAGCTAGGAAATATCTGAGGCCACATTTTAACCCAGTTCCTCTCAATTCCAGGTCTGGCACTGTATCCACTATGCTACCTAGCTCTGTCTACTATCTTTCTTAACCATCAACTATGGAACAATTTTTTAAAGTATTAAATTACATTCAGATTTTCTAACATGAAAGCAGTGGATTTTGTTTTTAAATGCCCATGAAATAAGCCTTCTGTTTTCAAAAAAGTGCCTTCTTGAACACTAGAGATTCAACAAAGATGCCTAAGAATTAAAATAAAAAATATACTGAAGAAGGAAATGGCTCCATTTCCTCTTGTCATTTGAGTTCAATGAAGTATACTGACAGAATATATTAGATCAGATTTTTTTTCTTTGAGGGCTCACAATCCTGTGCATTAGTAGTAATACAAAAAGGACAATCAGCTTTAAACAGTTGGTTTTTATCTTGGAACTATTGCTATAAAGTAATTAATGGACTTTTTTTTTTTTGTCATCTGCTTTATAACACAAGAAAAGCTTTGTGTAAGTAGATTAAAGGAAAAATTGTCTGTCCCATCCTAGTGATGAAGACTCATTTGTAACCACCAAACAGTTCCTCCCTTTCAGTGACTTGCACCTGGTTTTAGTTTGTGTGGTTAAAAAAAAAAAAGTATATCTTTAGTTTTACTCATTCAGAAATCTGGAGCTGGAAGGTGCTTTACGGGTTATAACCTGAAGACCCAAGCAAATAAATGACTTGCCCAGGGTCATAAAAGTACTAAGTAGCAGAGCCAGGATTCTAATTCAAGTCTAATTCAAGTGATTCCCAAGTTCACTATTTTTTCCATTCCTTTAGCTAATTTATCTCCAAAGACTAAACCAGCTGGGTCAGCTACGTTATTACCTCACTGGGGTGAAATGGGCCATGCCTATTTCAACTATGCTATTTCTATGGAAGCCAGGATGTAGGTCTCCTGTATATACTGATTTCTGTTATATATGGAAGCACAGGACTAGGGAATACTTCCAGAAATGGAAAAAATGATGAGATGATCAAGGTTTTGAAAAGTAAGGAGCTTTATATAAATTTGATCCTAGTTGTCTTTGCACAGAGGCTATTGTTGCAAAATGATTGCAAGCTAAGGAGCTGGGTTTGATTCTGATGACTCTTGGGAACTGATTCAGACCTCTACAATTAATATCATTCCTACAGAGAGAAGGCCAAGAACAGTCACTACTGTTCCATGTCGACAGATGCAGAATGCTTTCAAGATTTGAAAGACAAGGAATTACCTGGAGAGATAATACTCCCCTTGCTTTGAAAGGGTGAGAGAACTTACATAAAAGCTGGGAAATACTGCTAAGGGAATTACTTAAAAAAAAAAAAAAAGAAAAGTTCACAATTTTACCAGAACTTTCTTTTCATCTTTGCTTTAGGAATGCATGTTCATGCGGTGAAACCCCATAGACTGAGCCCCCAGATCCAGCTTGGTTCTCTAGTTCAGTACAGGCAAATGAGGGCAGCTAGAGTTCTGGCTGATTCTGAGCCAAGCAGGTCTCTAGAGGAATGGAGCACTGTTTCAGAGAGATCGTTCCACACACTTTCTAAAGGGGCAGAAGGCAAAGTGGTGCAATGGCCTCAGAGTAGAGACACAATTGAGAAACTTTATTCATTCTATCACAACCTTCGAGAGTAATACATGTTTGCATTTATAAGGTACTGTAAACTACGATGAGTATCTATAACATGCAGACTCTTCTTTCCCATCCTTATCTCCTTAGTGGGACCAGTACCCTCCTCACCAATAGGAGTGCATCCTAGGTCTCATTTCCACCTGCACTCCAAGGATGAATTTCTTTTATTCATTTATCTATCTATCTATTCATTTGTTTATTCATTCATTCATTTATTTGCTTATTTTTTTATTTGTTTGTTTGTTTGTTTGTTTTTAAAGCCTTATCTTCCATCTTGGAATCAAGGCAGAAGAGTGGTAAGGGCTAGGCAATGGTGGTTAAGTGACTTGCCTAGGATCACACAGCTGGGAAGTGTCTGAGGTCAGATTTGAACCCAGGACCTCCCATCTCTGGGTCTGAATCTCAATCCACTGAGCTACCAAGCTGCCCCCAATGAATCTCCTTTAGATCTAAAACCCTCTACACTATTCAGAGATACTTCCTCTTGTCTCTTTTGACACTACACCTCACCATGGTCTAGAGACTTCATACTTGTCTTTATATTTTCTTTCCAATTCATTTTTTCCAATTTAAATAAATTCTTATTTTTGTTATATTTTGTTTTGAAATAACCTTCATTTCTGTATACTGCCCTTCTCCCTTCTAGCAAGCCATTCCTTGTAACAAAAATTGGAAAGAAAAATAAAAAAAGCTCAGTTATATAGGACTGTATGGATGACATGACCAATCCAGAGTTCCCTACCAGCACACAAGCAGCACAGACATTTCCTGCAGTTGCCAAGATACTCATAGCTCATTGCCTGACTTTCAAAAATCTTATCAGCATGCAGCAGCCTTAACTGTACTTCCTGGTCTTTCTAAGGAACTCCTTTGGAAACACCAACAACTGCTTCCTCTTGAAGCCACATTGATGGTGAGCTTGGAGCAATGTGAGGCAGAGGGGGACAACATGGAGCTACCCCATACTGACTTCTAACTCTGTCTCTTAACACAATGGATGTGCAAGCAGCTGATGCTGGTCCCAAAAGAGGTACTTGGGTGAACCAGAAAGTCCTCGCAGGACTTGTGCATGTGGAAAGGTGGCTTAAGAGATAGTCTCTAAGCTATTTCGGTGGTATACTGGCAATAGAAACAAGTTCTGCAGGGAGGACACACTGAGTTTATGTTGTGATGAGATTAGGGAGTGGGTAGGGCAGGCATTTGGGGCAGATGGAAGGTGTAGTGGAGAGAGCACTGACCTTGGAATCAGGAGGATATGAGTTCAAACCCAGCCTCAGACACTTACTAGCTGTGGGACCCTGGGCAAGTTACTTAGCCCTGTTTGCCTCAGTTTCCTCATCTGTCAAATGAGAAAGAAATGGCATCTCTGCCAAGAAAACTTCAAATGGAATCACCAAGAGTCAGATACAACTGAATAATAATAATAAGGACAGACATTTAGGGGAGCAGTGCTATAGTGGTTTTATACTTGGGATCAGTCAGAGAATGAGTCAGCTCAGGAGAGCCCAAGCAGTATCTTTATGACCAGCAGAGAAAGTCAGAATAGTGACTGTGTAGGGAGGTAACGCTGTGACCCAGTTACTAATAATGATCCCACTCACGCCAAACTCACATGGCTTAGATGAACAGAGTGAGCTATGAAGCTGCAAGATCAGATTCTGTTTAGTATAGTATATTTGAATTATGGGTTTCTGAACTCTCTCCTGGGTTCTGTCTCTGCCGAAGACAGCCTGGAGGCATGGGGTGGCACAGGGTGACTCGGACTGGGCATCACGATAATTCTCTCGAGCATTCTGTCTTCTTTAGGTCCTCTGCCACATACCACCAAACCTACTAATGCCTAGCTGTGGAACATCTACATCACCTGCATTTCTAGAGCTGAGTCTTGAACTGACTTCTAATAATCAAAATCAATGTCCATCCCCCTCTCATTAGAAAGACCATGTACATTAATTGATGCAAAAAATTATTATAATTTTGTTTTGAAATACAAATTTTCATCCTGCTTCTATTTCCTTTGCCTTATGGGTTAAACCACCACCACTACCACCACCACCACCACCACATACTGAGTCCTAGGTTCAAATCTAGCCTCAGACACTTTTTAGCTGTGTGACACTGGACAAGCCACTTAACTGCCTACCCCTTACTGCTCTTCTGCCTTGGAACCAATACACAGATTTGATTCTAAGACAGAAGGTAAGGGTTGGAAAAAATGTACCTCTTCAATGGCCACAGCTTGATTCTTTGAGTTACTCTTAAATTTCAGTCCTTCTGGTACTAGTCAACTGTCATCAAGACAGATCACCAATTCTGTCACTGAGACTTACAATTTCAATTCCTACTGGAATCCATTTAATCCTACCCAATGTCTTCATGTCTCCAGCTATCTCCTAAGGCAAACAACAGATACTTTTTAAAAGACATAGTTTGGAGTTATCAGAAATAAACTTCTCCAGACATTCCTGCCTGGCATTTAAAGACGATTACAATTTGGTGCCAGGCAATCCTTCTGGGCTTAGCTCACTCTACTTGACAGCATGAACTCTACATTCTAAATAAATAAGAATTGTTGAAATCATTATCCACATAAGCTTGGTGCCTTCTTACTTCTCTGCCTTTCAGTATGCTATTTCCTAGACCTGAAATTGTTTCACCTCCATTTCCTTCTTCACTTGTTGAAATTCTGTGGGTCCTTTCTTTAAAGACTAAATTTAAATGCCACCTGTTTCAGGAGGCCTTCCCTGATTCACCATAGCCTGCAGCTCCCAGAGGGCTTCACTCTACCTTGAACTTGACCTAGCAACTTGCTTTAGTCTTTTTTACACATTTATCATGGGCATATTTTTTATTATGACTTATTTACACATGTCCATTGCCTGTAAGCCACCTTAGGGCAAAGAGAATCTCTTATCTACTTTGTATCTCTCTTAGTACACAGGACAGGAATCTGAACACAGTATTTAATAGTTAGTTGAATGCACTTTTGACACAGAATCCCAAATATCTCTCTCCCAGCTTGCCCATGCCATCAAATTGGCAGTGAAAATTTCATCTTCTTGACTGTTTAATTGATAGATTGACAGATAGACAAAGAGAGAGAGAGAGAGCAAGAGCGAGAGAGAGAGAGCGAGAGCGAGAGAGAGAGAAAGAGAGAGAGAGAGAGAGAGAGAGAGAGAGAGAGAGAGAGAGAGAGAGAGAGAGAAGGAGAAAGGGGAAGAGGGAGAGAAAGAATGAGAAAGAGAGAGACGAGATGGATAGATTTGTTAAATGGATAAATGGATACAGACAGACAGCTAGATTAGATAGATCAGACAGACAGACAGACAGACAGACAGACAGATAGATAAATAGATAAGATTCATATTATCTACAGATATAGGTAGCACAGCAGATAGAGTACCAGGCTTGGAGTCAGGAAGATGAGTTCCTTAGTTCAAATACGACCTCAGACACTTGCTATCTATGTGATCCTAGGCAAGCTACCTAATCCTGTGTGCCTCTGTTTCCTCATCTGTCAAATGAACTGGAGAAGGAAATGGCAAATCACTTCAATACCTTTGCCAAGAAAATGCTGAATGGGCTCACTATAAGTGACAAAACTATATATTTATACACATACACACACACACACAAATGGGACCCAAATAAGGGGAACTCTTGAAAGCTTTCTGATTTTTTCTTCCCTTCTTTTCACCTCTGAATTTTTCTGAGAAAACTTTCAGATAAGCAAGAATTCATTAAGAATTTTTCTAATCCATTTTTATTCCTTGCACTACACATGATCATACTTATAAGACACTGATGTCTCTTGGCTGTTGTTTCTAAAGTATAGATATAATCCTTAGCTCTGTTCTGATTGGAAACATATTTAATAATTAATTGGATAAAGATACCAATGATACATTTATCAAATATGCAAGGGATGAAAGTTGAATGGAATAGCCAATGTAATATATAACAGAACCAAGATTAAAAATGATCTCAACAGGGTAAGTCTAACTCAATAAAGTTGTCCTCTAAAAGTGTTGGGGAATGAGAACATTTAAAGATCAACAGAGTGTTGAGGACAATAGAAATTCTTTGCTAATCAAACATTTTATTTTAATCATTTTTTCCCTATTTTCCTTCTCTTTTCCTTATTTGTATTCATGCAATAGCAGAAGACCTAAATACAATAACACCAGTTTCAAAAGCCTTTACTATATAGTTATTATTAGCATAGCTTTAAGAATTAAATTAAATATTTAAGATTTAACAGTTGGGGCTAGAAATTTTTGAGAAACTAAGAAGAGAGAATAAGTGGAAATGGTTTGTGAGAAAGTAGACATAAAAAGGGAAAGAGAATGAGAAAAAAAATTTATTGGGAGAACTGTCTAGCTTATTTTGTGAAAAACCATTATAAAGATAATTTTATGAGTGAATCTGGAAAGATACTGTTAAGAGTGATAGCATAAAAATAATAGCTAGCACTTAAAGTATCTACTATGTGCCAGATCCCGTGCTAAGAGTTTTTACGAACATTATTTCATTTTATCCTCAAAATAACCCTAGGAGGCAGATGCTGTTATTATCTCTATTTTATAGCAGAAGAAACTGAGGCAAAGGTTAAGTGACTTGCCCAAGGCGACCCACACAGCTAGTCAGTAGATGAGGTCAAATCTGAACTCAGGCCTTCCTGTCTCACAGGACCAGTGCTTTATCCATTGTAGCTCCTAGTTAACTTGAAAGAAGCTATTTTCCTGTCATGGCTGGAGAGAAGTTGGAATAGACAAGCAGAAAGAAAATGGAGAGGTTTCTTCTCTTAATGTAACTATTTGGACCCATATTTGTTAAAGAGGATAAAGAGAATTCTCAAGAAGAGACTTTGCTAGTTATCTTGAGTGAACTGAATTAGGGAAACATCTGGAAGTAAGATGAAGTCATCTATAGTTATAATAATGGTTTGAGGTGATTTGCACTGTGATCCTTCTTAAAACTAAAATATTATACATAATTATTTATGTCTTTATTTAGTTAAATTGTTAACGAATCACAGAGCCAATAACTTGAATATTAAGTTAATCATAGAGGATTAGGAGTTTTGATACCCAGAAGGATACGAGCCACTACTTATAGTTGAAGAGATTTCTCTAGTTTATCCAATAAATAAACACACAAAATAAATAAATAAATAAACTGGGGCAGGGATAAGGCCTGAGATAATTAATGAAAAAGAGTTTGATATATTATTATTTGCAAAAACAGTCCAACATATCCTTATATTAGCCTAGGATTTCGGACAGTATGTAATGAATGATACAAGCAATAGGCAGAGAGTTCACACCATAACCTGGTTACACGCACAGAAAGGTCCACAGACTTTGGGTGAAATGCTCAGAGAACATTTATGGGAGTATATGGACAAGATTTGTAAAGGAAGGGGAGCCACAGATAGATTTTGGTCCCACCTCTTGAAGGAGTATTTACATAAATGAAAAGATCTATTTCAATATTAGAGTCCTTGGTCATGTCTGTGTCTTTAAAGATATGTGTGAAAAGGCAGGCCATTGAACAGTTAACGAGAGCCCTCTTCTTTTTATCCGTGAGTCACATTATCTAAGTAAATTGGGTCAGGAATAACCTTGAGAACTTTCCCTTTTCTCAGATCTTTTGGTAGCAAGGCATTCAGGAATTTCATTGTCATATCTGGCCTTTTTTCTCTTGTGGCTTCTTCCCAGTTCAGACATTTCAGACGTCTTAAAGGCACTGGTGTTAAATTCAGAGAGAAAAGGATCCCTGAAATGACTTAGAAAACCACAAATTATGGTGAATAGACTATAGTTTATAAGAACAAAATCTACAGGACAGGAGAAGTCCTTCACCCATCCTCTCTGTTGCATATTTATTGTTTCTGTTAAACATTTCCCAATCACACTTTAAGTTGGTGCTTGGCTCTGGGGGAATCTAACACTTCTGCCTCAGGGTGCAAGAAAGCTGCTCTCTTAACACATATAGAGTATATATGCCCACCTGTTTTGTTGTCTTGTCTTTTTACATTGTTTTAAATTATATTGCCTTTCCCAGTTCACATTTAATATCCTAAGCTATATATGAACTTTTTGAGGGAGGAAATATCTATGTTGTTTTCCTTCTATAGCATCTAGTATAGCACAAGAAACAATTAAATGCTTTAGAATGATGAAGACGAAGGTGAGGAGTATCTCCTATGTTTTGAGTCAATATTCCCACCAATTTGGTTTCATTTCATATGAATGTAAGTGAAAATTACCTATATTATTCTGTGCTTAAAGTGTGCTAACTGTACATGTACTCATCTAGGACACAATTTCAGTTTTTCATCTCCTTTTCCACTTACCATGTATGAGCTCTGGGCAATTTCTCAGGGCTTCCCCATTGCTCTATTGTAAACAGCTGAGGACCATTTGAACCTAGATTAAAGAAGAGAGTACTATATTACATATAATAATAATAGTAGAATTAATCTAAAAAATGGAGGAAGGAACAGGGGAGAAAAATCAATGTAATTTGGGTCAAGGTTGAAAAAAAAAAAAGAGGATTTTGCCCTCCAGACCAAATCCTTAGGTTGCTTCTTGAGTACAATGTGCTATTTAATGTCTGGTTAAATAAAATCCTTACATAAATTTGCAATGTAAAATTTATTTTCAGAATAGTCTTTGCCACATCTCCTATGAATGCACAAACACCCTAATATTTTTATGCTGCAAGCCATTAGTTTAAATTAGACACTATTTCTAAGAAAAAATATAATAAAACCATCACTATGTGGAATAGATAAAGCTTTGCTTATTTATGGTTTTAATTCACTGAAAGAGAAAAGAACTCAAACTCTTGTAGATGATGTGATCATTTATTCCCTCTACTATGTGGCCACATGGGAGGCTCCAAAGTCTGGTGGTTCTGTTTCTTTTCATTAGTAACAACAGAAAGGTACTTTGCATGAAGGCATGAATTATTAGGTTATAATATATACTAACTTCTGTATAATGAAATGTGTTTACATGAGACCTGCATAAGACGAATTTCCAGGAACACAGAACATATTAAGCTTGGTCAAGAAATCTATAAAAGGAGTCATTTTATCCGTAGGCATCTCCATGTTGGCATGGGTCCCTGGGAAGAGAGTTTCCACCTAACACATTCTCATACTTACCATAAAGTTCAGCAAATCCATTCATAGGCACTCGGGATGTCCCCGTAACGAACTGTAGTAACCGGATACGCTTCTCAGCATCCATTAATAACACGGCCTATTAACAGGGACACATGGTCATTATGTCTCCTATGCATACTGCAGTAACTTTGACATTTCAAAAATCATTTTATTTATATCTTAATATAAGATCTGGACAGTTGGGTCTAAACTGCATCATATTTTTGAACGTTGCCACAATACTAGCCTTTCTAATCTTAGAAAGAGATCAAATATTCATTATGTCTCTTTTGTCTGCCAATATGTCAAAATAAATGATATAAAAAGCTAATGCTGATGGCATCCTCACCCTTAGGATTCTGTCAATAGGGCTTGGTGTTCTTGGGTAATCTTGTAATTAAAGGATCCCTAAACTTTTTTGTGTGTCCTGAAACCCTTTGGCTTTCTACTGAAGCCTAAAGACACCTTCTCAAAACAGTCTTTTTAAATACATAAAATACATGGGATTATGAAAGAAACCAATTTTATTGAACTAAAGTCAATAATATTTAAAAAAGAAGACAAGTTCAGGCACCCTAGGTTAAGAACTCTTTCTCTAATCAATGGCTACAAAAATAAAAGGACTGACATTCTTTAAAATGAATATCCTCCATCAATCATATACATTTCTCAAATACTGACCACGAATGAGGCTTTGTGCTAGTTAGCTGAGACTCTAAAGCCAAAAGTGAAACCACCCCTGTCTTCCAGGAGCTTACATTCTAACAGGGAAAACAACGTTCACCTAAAAGGTATGTGGTAGGGCATCATCAGGGTGGGAATCCAGAAAGAGTTCCCGTACAAGGTAATGTTTGAGCTTCTCAATCCTGAGGAAAACCAGAGATTCTACAAATAGAGGTCTAAGAGAGTACATTTCAGGGATGGGGGAATGGTCACTGAAAAGGGCAATGTCACAGAGATGGGAGAATGGTGGGGTCTTATGTCAAGAGTAGCAGTGAGGTGAATATGGTTGGACCTGAGCACCTAGAGATTTAACAGCTATAATAGAGTATATAGGTGAGTAATAAAGTATAAAAAGGTAGAAAGATAGGATGGGTCCAAGCTCTGGAGTCAAATAAAGGTGTTTACAATTTGATTCTAGAGGAAATAAGGAGACACCAGAGTTTATCAAAAAGAAGAGTAAAATGATCAAATTTGCAAATTAAGAAAATTCCTGCAGTGGCTATGTCAAGGGTAGATTGAAGTAGAGAGAGAGACTTGGGAGTAGTGAAATTAAGCAAGAGGCGATAAGGACCTGAACTAGGATGGCTACTGTGTGAGTGGAGAGATTGGGACAGATGAGAAATATTAGAGAGAGAGAGAAACATTTATTTGTAGGAGTGCTGCTCTCTTCACTGTACATGCTACCAATGCAGTCAGGTAAAAATACAAAGCATAGTATAGGACACGAAATCTTTATACTTCTGTTTTATTAGGATGCAAAAGGAAAGGAAGGAAAGGAAAATTCTTCCCACTTAAATTATGATTAAATCCTCATCTAAACACAAGACTGGAATTACAAGTAGTTTCTCTGCAAGTAACATCATCTATCTATATCTTAGTTGATATTTTAAAGTATAATGATGGAAAGTAATAATTTAGAAATAAAAATCCAAGTGGTTTGCTTTTTTTCTCATTTGCAAATATGCAGCCTTTTGTTGACTACACTTTTTGAAATCTCTTCACCTTCTCCTCATTCCAAAAAAATAATGGTACTAGGATAGTTAAAACACATTAAATCACATCTCGCATTACTCATTCTTGGAGCAATATAATCTCAAAATACTTGATGGAATTCCAAGTTTCTTAGAAAATTAGAGACAGATTCTTTGGAAAGAATATTTTGGAAAAGGATCAAAAATATTTTCAAACTCACTTAAAAGATAATGAGAGGGCATATTAGTTTTTGTATTGATGGACAATATAGTTTTGAAGATGTCCTCATAAGTTATTTGCCCACGTCAACTTTCCCTTACCCTATATTCCCAATATTAAGGGAGGACAATGTTTCACAGTCTTACCATTAAGGATCATCCTTTAAATTCTCTTTATTATTACTTTTCCATCAATTAAAGGAATGATAAAATGAATTCCTTCCATCAAGGACCACTCTGACTACTTTTTGTTCAGCATTGATAATAAACAAAGAATTTTTCCTAATCTTCAAATGTAAATACTAAAATTAAAACAACATAAGGGATAGCATGAAGTACTCCTACTAGAGATAAATATAACCTAGGTACAGAAAAGACAGAACAGTTAGTACAAAAGCCAGCTCTAGAATAACGATGTGGTCACGGTGTGGGACTGGGGCTTACCTTCCAGAACCACTGAATGACGGGGTGATTTGGGCAGTAGCCGTTCTTGTAAATAGCATGTTGTCTCCAGTCGTTAACATCAACATCTCCAAGGCCACACATCAGCAGCTATTAAGAAAATAAATTCAGGTTTAAATGTGGAAGGTCTGAAAACTGAAAATCACACTGATGATTCAATTTTCTTTCACCACCACTATTATTATAAAAATGGCTCCTGTTTTAAAGATCATCCACAACCCAATTCATACAACTTTCATAAAAACAAAGTGGAATAAAGCCCCTAATTACATTTGCTGTAGTAATAAACTAAAGAGGTAGTTGTTTAGATCACATGAAAGGCAGGGTGGTTTTGGTGACTAGAGAGTAGTCTCAGAGTCAGGAGGATCTGGGTTCAAGTCCCATCTATGATACATACTAGTTGTGTAGGTCTGGGCAAGTTCTTGAACCTCTCATTTCCAAGCAATTCTCCAAGAATAGAAGTTGAAGAGAAGGTACTGACTTGGGATTTTTGTATGTAACTAGGAAATCTATTAAATCTCTCTTCTGTTCTTCCCAAATTTAAAGATTTAAAAATAAATACAATGGGAACCAAGTTGGTTCATCTAGAGATGAAAGGTCCTGAGTTCAAATCTGGCCTTCATCGCTATGTGACCCTGAGCAAGTCCTTATTGCTCTTTTGCCTTGGAACCACTATGCAATATTGGTTCTAAGATGGAAGGTAAGGTTTTTTAAAAGAAAGGAAGTAATAGGGCAGCTAGATAGCCCAGTGGATAATGTGCCAACCTGGACTCAGGAGGACTTGTGTTCAAATCTGACCAGAGACACTTCCTACCTCTGTGACCAGGGCAAATCACTTAACCCCAACTGCCTAGCCCTAACTGCTCTTCTACCTTAGAAAAGACACAACATCAATTCTAAGACAGAAAGTAATGTGTTTTTTTATTATATTAAATTTTTTTTGGTTTTACCAATTATATTGAGTTGAATTGCCACTAATAAAAAATAAAATCAATATAAGTATATGGTTTGTTGGACAAATCAGAACTTTTATAAAGCTGGTTCCCTTTCACTTCCTACTTAGTTGCCCTTTCCAGTTTCCTTTTTTTTTTTTTTAAAACCTTACTTTCTGAATTAGTAACACTTCTAAGAGAAAAGAGAAAGGACTAGCCAATGGGGATTAAGTGACTTGCCCAGGTTCACACGTTTTGCAAATGTCTGAGACCAGATTTGAATGCAGATCCTCCCAACTCCAGCACTGGTGCTTTCTCCACTGAGCCATCTATCTGCCTCTCAGGTTCACTATTGTACCTCTCTCCATCTCTCCTCATTGCTCACCACCCCAACTCCTCTTGGGGTGTCTTTTACTTTTCTTTTACTTTTACTTGTCTTTTACTTTCTCCCAATGATAGGTTCTTGTGCCAATATTTGATCCTTGGCTATTGAAAATGATTCCCAATTGCTCAAAGTTATACAATCCCTTATCTCATTCGGAAGTTACTGGACTACAGACAATCAAAATAGCACACAGGTTGCATTCAATTAAATTCGGTAGTTCCAAACACATCAAGAGGCAAGGCTCGTGTTCATTGGTCTCTTAGTTAACATCGCTAGTTGCTTTTATTAGGTGTGACTCACACACTCAGGCTAGGTTTTTCTTATTGTGTAAGCCTGTTACTGGCGAACGATGTTCTCTTAAAACTGCATTTGACCCTAAGTAAGGAGGCAGTATAGTGTCATGAAAGCTGGGATGATGGGATCTGTGTCTTGAGCTATAATCCCTGTTCTGCCATTAACTAGTAATGCAACTTTGTACAAATCCTAACTTCAGCTTTCAGGGGCTTTAGTTTCCTCTTACATAAAATTGTGGCATTGGATTAGATTATTTCTAAAGTTTCTTCCAGCTCATTAATTGCATTAAGACAAGCTTCCACTTGTCTAAGGAAAGGATCTTGGCTGAAGTGGGCTCAAATATAATGCCACTGATTCTCAGGTAAAAGGCAAAAATAGGCTATATTTCCTCACTCCAAACCCCAAGTTTCTGGATTCAAATCTTGCCTCAGGTAGCAAATTTCTCAACAGATTCTCTTTCAAGCACATAAAAAAGAGAAAATAGCTTTCACTGACTTTGGATTTCCATATTAATTCTCCAGTACTAAGATGATGAAACAGATAATGAATCAATCTTCTACTTTTTCTATCTCACTGTTCATTCTCTGACTTTCCCTGAATGACCTAAGGGGAAGGCATGTTTTAAAAAATACATCTCTAACTAAATATTTGATGTAGATTATTAGCACTACAGATTTCCTGTCCACCCAGATAGCTATTTACCATAGCTCAGCTGCCATAGACAAAAGACAAAGAACTCCAATTTGAGTTCATTGAAGCAATAAGGTCCACATGGGGAACCTATATCAGAGATGTGTTTTCATATGAGTTTCCTGCAATAATTTAGGGAAGCAGTTGGGAATGCTGTTTCTGAATTTAGTATGCATTTATATGACTTCTCAGAACCATGATCAAACCCAGAAGAGAGAGTCTCTTAAATTTTAAATAATTTATGCTAACATTCATGTCTAATTGATATAGCTAAATGAGAGCTGACTGAAAAGTTGCCACAACTCAGCTCATTTTCCCCAGACAAATAAAATCTAAAAATCTATGCACAGCATAATTCACTTATCCTTTTTCTATTGAATGTTATGAACTGGAACAAAGAAAGATGGACAGTTGGTAGAAGAATAAAGAACCTTCTGATACACTGTTAAAAAAAATTATAAAGCGTTTAAAAGGCAACAAACCTCTAACTCGTTTTCATCAAAAATTTTAATCAAATCGATAGGAAGCAATTCTGTGAATCCCTAAAGGAAAAAAGAAAAAAAATGAAAATAATTTAAAACCTTTTTTTCCTCAAAGGAAAGTTTAAAGGAAATTTGACCTTTGTTCTTAACCAAATAAAAATTCTTTTTAAAAGCCAGTTATTCATTTGCAGGGGATAGCATCCATGCAATTCCAATTGTAAAATGCTATCAAATTTTTTCTCACAAATACTAGTAACGAAAAACCTTGAATTTTAAATGTTTTAGTTACTTAAGTTCTCAGCCTTCTATGAAAGTGGACTATCAACTAGGTGACGACAAGCATGTGGATTCTAAAACATATCCATGATGCATTCAAGTGACTCAATATGTACTAAAAATAAACAGGATCACAGATGATGAAGAAAATATCATAAAATAAGACAAATTCAATGTATACCAAGAGAAACAAAATAAGGCAGACGTGTAGTATACAAGAAAGAGCAATGGATAACAGGAGATTATTTTAATTTGACCTCTGCAATGACCATCTTCGTAGTTTGGGCTAATTCTTTTAACCTCTCTAAAACTCCATTACCTAATCTTCAAGCTAAAGGACTGAGTCTAGATGATTTTTGAAATTTTTAGATTTCAAAACTCTAAATGTCTTGCGAGTTTTATTACTCATTATATCTGAAGATATATTTTAATTAATTTTTGGTAACTTTGCCAAGCAGAACCAAAGGAATTTTCTAGGTGAGTTTAAAATTAATTAAAATTTGGAGTGTTTTTTTTTTTCTTCCTGCTGTGTGTTTTAAATTTCCAATAGCTAAGAAATTTTATAAAGCCTTAAAAAAAAGCATTTCTCATTTTGGGACAGTGAAGGTTTTTATAAACTATGCACACAATTTAGATCACAGAATCAACTAATATTTTTTTATCATGGGCCTTCTTTTGGCAGGCGGGTGAAATCTATTTACCCATTCTAGGTATACTTTTAAAATACCAAAAAAAAAAAAAAAAAAAAAAAAGCAATATGTAGGACTACAAAGTAAGCCAATTAAATTAAAATGTAGTTATCAAAATATTTTCATAAACAAATTCATAGTCCTTAGGTTATGTACCCCTGATTTAGAGAACAAGATCTCACTCACATATCACAATAAGTTTCAAACAGATTCAAGACTGGATGTAAAAGGTCATATCATACAAACATTAGAAAAACAAGAAGAAAAATCTTTTAATTATTATGGTTTAGCAAAGAGAACATGACAAGCTCAAGAAAGAGAGGAGCATAAAAGGACAGTTTTTTGTACTAATAAGTTTGAAAATATTTGAGATCCAAATTCCCTCCCTCTCTCCTGCTCCTTGACCATTCATCAAGAAAGCAAGTAATGTATTATCAATTAGACACATAAAACCATGTAAAACATATTTCCATATTAGCCATGCTGCTAAAAAAAAACAGCAAGAAAAATAAAGTGAAAAAAGTATATTTCAACTTGCTTTCAGAGTTTATTAGCCTTTCTCTGAAGGTAACATTTTCCATCCTTTGAAATGGTTTTGGATCATTATTTTGATCAGAGTAGCTGAGTCTTTCATAGTTGATCATCATTACAATATAGCTGTAATGGTGTGTGATGATTTCCTACCTCTGCAATAATTCATGTAAGCTTTCCTCAATTTTTCTGAGGCCATCCTACTGGTTATTTCTTATAACACAATAATATTTCATCACAATCTTGTTCAACAATTCCCCAATTGATAGGCATCCCCTGAATTTCCAACTCTTTGCTATCACAAAAAGAACTGCTATAAATATTTTTGTACATTTAGGCACTTTCCCCTTTTCTTTGATCTCTGGGATATAGATCTACTAGTGATATATATTTCTTTGATCTCTTGGGATATAGATCTACTAGTGATATTGTTCGATCAAAGGATATGCATAGTGAACAGGTAGTTTTTGAAGGAAGAAATCCAAACTTATCAACATCATTTGAAAAATACTCCAAACTACTAATAATTAGAGAAACTGAAATTTAAAAAAACCTGAGATTGTATTTCATTTATCAGATTTGTTGAGTTCACAAAAAAAAAGAAAAGAAAATGACAAGTTAGAGTGCATACAGGAAAATATTGTCCCCTATTGTTGATTGAACTGTAATTTTGTTCATTTAGTCTGGAAATCAGTTTGCAACCATATCCAATTTTGTACATACCCTCTGTCCCAGAAATACCACTACTTAGCCAATATTCCAAAAGACATCACAGAAATGAGAAAAAGATCTATATGTACAAAAATATTTATAGCAGTTCTTTTTGGTATAGCAAAGAACTAGAAACAAAAGAGGTATGCATCACTTGGTGAATGGCTAGACAAATTATGGTATATGAATATAATGAAATATTATATCATAAGAAATGATAGAAATGACAATTTCAGAGAAACCTGGTAAGACTTGCATGAACTGATGCAAAATGAAGTAGGCAGAACCAGGGGAACAATATATAAAATGATCATAAAATTTTAAAGATAACTTTGAAGAATTAAAAACTTGGGTTGCTGTAATGACCAACCATATAGCACACATCCTGACAAAAAAAAATGAGACTCATGGTGCAAAAGGAGACATACATTTTTGGGCATGGCAAATGTGTGGAATTTTTTTACTTGACCAGGCTTTATTACAAGTAGCAGATTTCCTTTTCTTTTTTTTACCCCTATGTTGCAGGAGGGAAAGAGAAATGATTTGAGAGACAAAATTAGCTAGCACTAGAATTTATTTCCTCTCCCTCTAAAAGAAAATTAAGAAAAATGCTTCTTGAGCATTTCTTTAAGCAGTGTATAGAAGGGAACTGAGACAAAGCAAGCTTTAAAAGTAATATGTTGGAGTTGTTTACTTCTTTTTTTTTTTTAGCTGTAGTTTCACAAAAAATTCTTTTTTGTTCTAGTATGTGGAAATATTCATGGGGGTGGTGTTTGTTAAATTCAGAATTTTAAAAAAAATGAAGACATTATACAAGGTCTTCCCCCTCCTCCTTCTGATTCTCATATCCCTGGCTAAGGATTCCTTGAAGTAGTTTTGGGATTATATTTCCTAAGGATATGGCAGGGCCATTGAAGGAAGGAGAAACTGATGAATCTATTGAGATTGCTGAAAGCTTAGTGGGTGAAAAAAACAACAAAAACCATCTGGCTAAAAGGGATAATTATAGTGATGTTTAAAGGGATGGTTAATCATGTAGGGACTGTAGAGGTCAGTAAGACAGTTATAGAAGAAAGTGGAGCTGGAGAAAAACATATAGCCAAAGTCCATATTCATAGTGACAATGGATTCTCTGAAAATGACATTTGCTCTTTGATTTCAGAACTATGCAGAAATGTTGGGAAAAATCTAAAAATGATGGGCTTTTGTCCTATACTGGTGTAAACTTGTAGATATTAGTCAAAGGATTTTAAAGCTTTAGGAGCATTGTTATGTAAAAATCTTCCCAAAAAATTATGAAAGTAATACAGAAAGATGAGAAAAACAAAGTACAACAAAATTTCCATAAAGAGGAAAAAATAAACAAGTTTCAAGTGTCTTTCTCCCATTGCTCATTGTTAAATTCCCTCTTACAGAGACAGAAAAGGTTGTAAATTGCATAATTCTGCAGGATCTATGCCATGCTTCTCCCACTCATACCTCCGCTTTGATATTATTGATCATTTTTGGGTGATCTTATCACCCAAAAAAAGCAAGGGGTGGAGGTGGGGGAAATCCTCCTCTACTATGACTAAAGAGACCTGAGCAACAAATGACAGCCGATGTGACTTACCTCCAAGAAGGCATTCATTTGTTTTTGGACTCTGTTGACGAATCTCCACTGGATGACTAAGCTAAAATCCAGAAGATGAGATAACATTAAAAAAATCTTTACTATCATTACTTTCTGTTTATTAATTTAAACTTAATTCCTTATCAATCAGTGAAAGTGACATAAACCCAAAAATGACAAGAAAAAGGGGAAGGGCCTTCTATTTGGTATAAGGATTTTCATATACTTTCCAGTATATAATTATGGAACCTGGCAGTAGCATTATATTGTGGAAATAAAACTGCCAGGAATTAACACCTAATTGGATATGAGGGTAAAAGAGATGGTGTAGATTCAAAGATGACTCTGAAGTTTTGAGCCTGGGTGGCTAAGAGGTTGGCAGCCCTCAACAGAAATAGAGTTTGGAGGAGTATAGTACATTATGTGGACAGCTTTCTTATACGATTATTCATCTAACTGGAAAAATCAAATTTAAAGCCAGGCATTGAAACCCTGCTATATAATAGTTGCCCTTTCTGTCCTGGTCTTGAAAAATCAGAGAACTCAACTAGATATGTAAATATTCCAGGGAAGTGTCACATGCTCCAGTAACCAACAATTTACCTTCCAGTGCATCACACCATCTGGACATACATAAGGCCACTTAGTTCATAGCAAAGTAAATAAATTATGAATCTAAGGCAGAAAAAAAATCACCATTTTGATCTTGGGGTTTGAGTTCAAGGGAGAAAAAATCTTGCCATTGGACGAGAAGCAATAAAACTTATGGGTGTAGCACGTGTCAAACTTGTTATTATGGTTAATCTAAGAAAGGTTGTAAAATAGAGGAATACATACTCAATATATTCTCTTTTGTTTTCATTTGTCACCATGATCTCTGATCCATTTGGCTTCAGGTCCACTTGGTATGTCTGTATTTTTAAAGACAAACAAAAGATTACATGAAATATTGCATATTTTCTTATTGAATTTTAAAAAACAAATAAGTTATCATATGTACCAAATATCTATTAATTAGGATGGAATGTATTAGAATATCTAATAAGGTTTTTGGATTGGACTTTAAAGATCCTTCATACTTAAAGATGTCATCAGTGAAGGGAAATTATCTTAGTTATTTATGAGTCTGAATCATACCCCACACTTCTTTACTGAATGATAAGAGAAGGCTGCTGCACCAACTCCCACTTCCTATGCACATAGCAAAGGTTTCCTCCTGCTTAACAATGTAGAATACATTCTGTACTACAATAATACAGAAAGCTAAATTTCAACATAAAAACCATTTATGGTTCTACAAAGTAATTCATGGAATTCATTTTCTTATAATAAGCAGGTTAGTTGTCATTTCAATAAAGGAGTGCTGGGAGAAGGAAGAGTTCTACCTAGGGCCATTCAGAAGGGGTGGGTGCCTTGGCCATAATCAGAGGGGTTAGCCTCTACCTTTACAAGGAAGAACAATCCTGAGACCAGCACCAGCTCTGCCGAAAGGGGATTAAACCTACAAGAAAGGGTGCCTGTGCTGCCATAACCACCGAGGGCCAAGGGAATTAATTTCAAACATTTAAAGAAATATTTACTATGTGCTGAGCACTATGCTAAATGGTAGAAAGTGCTAGGAAGATGAATCTGATAGGCTCACCTTCCTTCATGGAGTGGACAATCTAAGAATAGGTCTTTTAACCTTATACTTGGCATAGTTCTTGATACATAGTAGTTACTTGCTTGTGTTACAATTAAAATGATTCTGAGATTGATTTTTGGTTAAGAATATCAATTTATTGATTAGGCTAGAATTTTAAACAAATAGATTGATAGGTCAGTGGCCCCCCTCTATGACCAAAGACCCCAAACTCCAGGAGATAGATCTATAGATAGAATTTTAAGAGCTCATTATTCCAGTCCCTCCCTTGAACATCTCAAGACATCTTTAACTGGTAAATTATTAATTAGAAGGAGGTCCATCAAACAAACTAACCACCCCATCTCATCCCCATGTGATGAAGGTCCATAGGCAAGAAGAGAATCCTTCTCTCACTTTTCTATAAATCAAATTTTGTTAAAAGGGAGACATTCAGGGGCAGCTGGGTGGCTCAGTGGATTGAGAGCCAGGCCTAGAGACAGGCAGTCCTGGGTTCAAATCTGGTCTCAGACACTTCCTAGCTGTGTGACCCTGGGCAAGTCACTTAACCTCCATTGACTAGCCCTTACCACTCTTCTGCCTTGGAGCCAATTCACAGTATTGACTCCAAGATGGAAGGTAAGGGTTTAAAAAAAGGGGGGAGGGGGAGACATTCCTGGAATTCCTTAGGACAAAGAAAATGTAAAAGCAGCAGAGTCTCTAACTCAGAACCCAGATAGGAATAACCAGAAATTCTCACTGATAGATCCTTACATAGAAAATGATATACAAAAAAATACATTCTCATGTTTGTTGACTTGTCTTAACCCAGAATCCATAAATAAGTTTCTGAGCACCCAAGAACTTAAATAGGGAAAACCCCTTCACATCTTCATTTTTATTATTCTCTAACTATAATTTAACATTCCTTCAACTCCAAGGGGCTCATGATGAAATAGGATATACACTGCCATAGAAACAGATAGTCTGAATGCAGATTGAAACATACCATTCTTCATTTTATTCCCTCTCTGAATTTTTTTCTTGTCTAAGCAATAATGTGTCTTGTTTGACATCATGATGAACATAGAAATTATATTATAATGTATATATATACAGCCTATATCATATTATCTGCCTTCTGGCAGAAGGGAAGGGAGGGAGGGAAAAAGAATAAAATAACATTTCCTTCACTTAGGAATATAGGCAATTGATATTAGGAAGAGGAACCAATGGAGATCATCAGAAAGATTAAATACCCATGATTTAATGGATAATGAACATGACAAGAAAGAGATGGGCTGGACTACTGGGTAAAAAAAAGGATCCCTTTGATAGTAAGATTGCTCTACATCCTTCTGTTTTACTTTCAATATACACAGCAGATGTTTAGATCAAAGTGGGTCTTGGGTCATCCTTTGTATTTGGATCGCCAGTACCCAATACAATGCCGAGCATTTAGTAGGTGCTTAATACATGCTTGTATATTGAATCTTTTTTTTTTTTTTACCATATTTTCTAGCTCCACTTTAGAACCAAAATTTCCCCTTTTTCCTCATTCTCACTTTTCTTTTTTTGGAGGGGGAGAATAGGAGGAGGAAAAATGTCTTTACTGGCCCTATCAGAGGAAGGGATTAATTGTGCTCACCAACAAACTGTAATTACAACTATTTCTTCAAAGAGGAACATTGCCATTTTATTATAAAGTGTAAGTTTAGAAATAGAATTTGATAATTAAATTGAAATTTGAATGTGCCCCCCAAAGTCAGAGAGGTAGCTGTGGGGTAATGAAAAGAGTAAAAGATTAGGGTGTCAGGAGATATAGGGTCTAGGACCAGTTCTGCTATATGAACTTCGGCAAGTAACTTTACCTTTCTGGGTGTCATCTTCCTCATATGCAAAATCAGAGATTGTTTTAAGTGTTCTCTAATGTCACTTTTAGTTCTAAATCTAATTGGTTTAAAATTTATTATCTTATCCCCTTACCTTTCCATAATACTTTTAAAAAAGTATATTGCTATCTCATATCATTTGATTGTCACAATAATTTCACCCCCCAAATGAAGAGACTGGGCCCCAAGGACTTGTCTCAAATCACTAAGAATGCTGTGATCTAGGTCTTCTGACTGAGTCTTGAGCCTTTTCTATTATAATCATATCATGTTGTTTTCAAGAAAAGCACCAGATATGGTCAGATGGAGGATGAAAAACAAGTTGGTGAGAAATTCATGCTTTAATTAGGGTGTACCAGTCTGGATCCTGTTTTCCTTTTCTGTTCTCTTGGGGAATCTTATCAACTCTCATTAGTTCAACTATCATCTCTATTCAGGTAACTCTCCAATGTACTGATTCAAGCTTCACCTCCTCCTTCACACTCAAGCTCCAGTACAATATTCCCAATTGCTTGAAGGACATTTTTATCTCACTGACCCATAAGAATCTTAAACTCAACAAGTTTCAGAATTGAGTCCTAAGTATGAGATGCCTATGCACAAGAAGTTCCAGTAGTCAATTGGATAGAGCACCAAGGCTAGAGCTGGGAGGACCTGGGTTCAAATATAGCCTCATCCATGTCCAAGCTGTTTGACCCTGGGCAAGTCATTTAACCCTACTAGTTCTTAGTATCAGCTCTAAGACAGAAGGTAAGGGTTTAAAAAAAAACGTGAAGTTCTAATGATTCTTCATTGCCATTAAGATAAAATACAAATCCTCTGTTTGGCAAATAAAGGCTTCACAATCTGGCTCCAACTTATTTTTTCCCCTTCTGATTTGCTCTACACCCAATCCCCAAAGAACCAGATCTTGCCAAACTGACCTGGTGGTGGTAGTTATCTCATATTTCCATGACTTTGCACAAATTGTCTCCCATGGCTAGAATGCTTTCCCTCCTTTATCTCCTTTTGGAATCCCTATTTCTCTTTCCAAAGTTCAGTTCAAGTACCCCCTCTTTATATAAAACCACTCCTGATTCTACTGTTAGTCTTCAAAAATACGTTATATTTTTAAATTTTTTCTCTTTTATTTTGAAATTAAAAATCATCCATAAACAGATTTCAATATACCAAAAGAAGACAAGATTGTATGTAAACTTCTATAAGGTACACTTTTTAAAAAATTACATATTAAATTTAACAAGATAAAAACAAAAATGTTCTTTTTCTGTCCTCTGAATAGTTTTCTTCCATTACTTAAAATTTTTTTGTTGATATTCTTTTTAATTTGCATACCTGTATTTGCCTTTCATTTTATTTTTCTATTGACGTATATCTTGTTTCTTTTAGTAGAATGTGAATAGAACAATATGACTTTAAAAGAATGTATCATAGGAATGAAAATAAAAGCGTATTCTCCTTAAAGGTAGGGATTTTTTTTTTATTTTTGTAAGCCACATCTTTAAAAGTCCTCATTGGAACTGACCATCACCAATATAGTTATCATTTTATATATATATCTCAAATTCAACAATGTCCAAAAGAGAACTTATTATCATTTTCTCCAAATCTTCCTCTCTTTGAAACTTCATTATGATTCTTAAAAAAAATTTTTTTAAATAAAAACCCTTTCCTTCTGTCTTAAAAATAATACTGTGTATTGGTTCTAAGGCAGAAGAGTGGTAAGGGTTAGGCAATGGGGGTTAAGTGACTTGTCAAGTGTCACACAGCTAGCAAGTGTCTGAAGTCACATTTACACCCAAGACCTACTGTCTCTAGACCCAGCTCTCTATTCATTGAGCCACAGAGCTATGCCTCACACCATACCTATGACCCTTAAGGGCAATATCATCCAGCCAATTACCTATGCTCACAATCTCAGGGCCATCTTTAAATCACTCTCACTCAACCCACATACCAATTTGCTCTTAAATCCTATTTTATTGTCATAACATCTTAATATATATCCTCTTATCTTTACTTCTTCACTCAGACACCACTTTAAGATATTTTATTTTCCCAATTACATGTAATAACAATTTACACATTTTTTTAAAATTATACGGTCCAAAATGTCTCTGTCCTTCCTTTTTCTCCCTTCCCTCTGGAGATGGTAAGCAATTTAATCTGGGTTATACATATATTATCATACAAAACATATTTCCATATTTTTCATTGTTGCAAGACAATACTTAAACCCCCAAAATAAAAACCGAAATAAACTAAAGTGAAAAATCACATGCTTTGATCTCATTCTGACTCCTAACAATTCTTTCTCTGGAGGTGGTAGTATTCTTTATCGTAAATTCCTCAGAATTGCCCTGGATCACTGTATTGCCAATAACAGCTGTCTATCGAAGTTGATCATTCCACAATATTGCAGTTACTGGTTATAATGTTCTCCTGGTTCTGCTTATTTCACTCTGCATCAGTTCATTTAGGTCTTTCCAACTCTTTCTGAAATTATCCTGTTCATCACTTCTTACAGTACAACAGTATTCCATCACTGTTATATACCACAATTTGTTCACCCATTCTTCATCCCCTCAGTTTCCAATTCTTTGCCATCACAAAAAGAGCAGCTATAAATATTTTTGTACAAGCAGGTCCTTTTCCCTCTTTTTAAAAATTGCTTTGGGATATAAACCTAGTAAGTGGTCAGTTTCCACTTTAGTTCAGGACTTTATCACTTCTCACTTAGAAAACTGCAATAGCTTTCTAATTGCTCCATGCCTCAAGTCTCGCCACTCCAATTTCTTTTTTAAGCTGCCAAATTGGTTTTTCCCGAGTCTGATTACGTTGCTTTTCCTCTACTCAAACTCCAATGTCTCCATATTATCTCTTTCTCTCCCTCTTTCTCCCCTTCTCCCTTACTTTGAATCTTAGTATTAATTCTAAGACAGAAGAACAGCATGAACTAGACAACTTGGGTTAAGTGACTTGCCCAGGGTTACCCAGCTTGGAAGTGTTTGAGGCCACATTTGAACCCAAATCCTCCCAACTTCAGGTCTGGTGCTCTATCTACTGTGCTACCTAGTTGCCCACTTACCTCTAAGATCATATTCAAAGTTCTTTACAATCTGGTTCCTTCCTACCTTTCTTATCTTGTACTAAAATCCCTTCCACAAAGTCTATTACCTACATATTCTGTTCTATCTATTCCTTATATAAGACATTCCATTTCCTATCTGTTCACTTTTCTACTGGGAGTCTCCCAAGGTTAGAAAGTTCTTCCACTTTACTTTTGACTCTTGGCTTCCTTCGAGATTCATTATGAGGAGTCTCATTCTCTACACAGGCTTTTCCTGGTCTCCCTTTTCTTGCAGCTGCTATTGTCTCCTCTGTGATAACTTCCCATTTACACACACACACACACACACACACACTCACTCACAAATACCTCATATGTCCCTAGAAATTTACATGGTATCTCTCCCACTTGAACGCAAGCATCTTGAAGGCAAGATCCATTTCTGCCTTTTCTTTTTATATCCACAACCTAGCATAGTGCCTGGCACAGAGCAAACACTTAATAAATACTTGGTGACTGAAGGACTAATACGGGAAGAGAGTAAAAATGACTTTCCGCAAATCATTCATCCAGTATGTGTCAAGAGGAGGGATTTGAACCAGATTATTCAGACTCAGAAACTGACTCTGTAGTCATTGTATAATCTATTTTCAAAGCTTTAATTTTGTTGTTGTTGTTAGGTGGTACAATGGATAGTGTTGGATCTAAAGTCAGAAAGATATCTCTTTCTGAATTAAATCTGGCTCCAGACTCTTAATAGTTGTGTGATGCTGGGCAAATCATTTAAACCTGATTTCTACAGTTTCTCCTATGTAAAATGAGCAAGAGAAGGAAATGGCAAACCACTGTATCATCTTTGCCAAGAAAATTCCAAAAAGGGTCACAAAGAATCAACAGAACTGAAACAACTGAACAACAACCTCTAAGATTAATCTATTTCTGAAGCTTTAATTACTTTTTACTACTTTTATTTGTATGACATTATTTATCATGATATATTTCATTTTTAATGTATCCTAATAATAATTTGCTTTATTATCTTGCCTTATATGGTCTTTAGTTTAGTTTGTAGTATTTAGTTTCATATTAATAACGAGTGTCTTGTCTTTTGTGTTTGTACATGAGATAATTCCTTGTGCTTGGCAATGAGAGACTTTTCAGATGCCTCAATTTTCTCAGTGAAAAAACCTCTAATCAGGTCTCAGAACTGAGCAGCTCCAGATTCTGTCAGACCAGAAGGAAAGCAAATCAGGTAATAAAGGCAACATCTGCATTTTGATTACATGGAGAAAGAGCCAATAACAATCTCTGACATGTTCTTACATTCCCAAATGGAGAAAGGGGAGGAAGCTCTAAATATTCAGAAAAAAAACAGCTTGTAGGCATCCCTAGTCACTATGCCAAGGGCATTTGCTTCACTTATAGGAGTGAAATGACTTTAAAATTCTTAATGGCAACTAATTAGCTTCTCTTTACCCAGGGAAAATGGAAATTTCCCTTTTTTTGGTTAGGCTAATTTTAAATATGCAATCAAAAATTTTGTGAGGTATAAAGAGAGGGCAGGAAAGTTGCTGATTTTTTATGGCCTTAGAAACAAAAAATAACATTTTCAGTGGGGTAGGAAGAGGTGGATCAGGAGAGGAATAGGCGGTTTATTAAATATGCTCATTGCATTAGCCCTTGAAAGTATAACCATCATAGGACAGATTAGCTGTCTAAGGAGAGAGGCAATAATTTCAACCAATTTAAGACCTAATCATCTAATTCAGTTTTATGGCCTATTCTGACTGCTACATTGTTCTATCTGATCTCTTTGAAAAGAAGCTAGGTCTTCCTCTTGTTTTTCATTCAGAGGTTGGCAAGAAATAAAGTTAATAATCAGCTTCAGTCTGAAATCTTTTCTAAATAAAAAAAAAAACATTCCTTCTCTAATTTTCATTCAGTAGACGTTAAATAGTTTAGGAGAAAGGCAAAAAGAGACATCATCTATTGAATTGTCAGATAGCTACTATCAGATACAAAAGTCAGGACAGGTAGGGAACACAGAGAATAAAATGCCACACCTAGAAAGAGGAGGACCCAAGTTCAAATCTGGTCTCAGGTACTTCCTAGCTCTATGATCCCGGGTAAGTTACTTAACCCAAATTGCTTAGCCTTTATTGTTCTTCTATCATAGAACTAGTATATGGAATTTGTTCTAAGGCAGAAGGTAAAGGTTTAAGAAAAAAAAATGAAATAAAAGTAAAAAATTAACATCAATTTCCAGAATCTTATGATTTGGAGAATGTCTCATTTATTTCTCCCTATCTGCCCTTCTAGTTTTTATCTGTAAAGTCATGATAGAATCTTTCTTAGAATTTACACTTCTTATGACAGAGTTTGAATTTTTCTAGCTACTTTGAATTCCTATCATTCACATGAAACACGAAATATTTAGTATGTGTCAATCTGGGGTCTTTTATTATTATTTTTACATTTTTCTCCCAAGGAGGTGATATTTCCCAAAAGGCCCCCAAATTAAATTTATGGAATTCTAGAAGTAAAGCTCTTCCAAAAATATCCATATTATTGAAAATTATTTTTATTTCACTTAATGTGGTTACTATTCCCTTCATTAACATAATAGTTTTACTAAGTTAAATATTATCATCAGGATATCATTGAATACTAGTCACTTCTACTTTTTTTCCCCCTGAAGAGGACTTCTAAACTCGGAAAAGTTTAAATGACTTCTTTGAGATCATGAGACAAATATGCCAGAGGCAAGATTAAAATAGTTTCTGATTCACAACCCAGAGTCTTGTCTTTTTACACCACACTCAAATTACTGAGTACCTATTTATCTATAGTCCCTTGAGTTTTATCTTGGTCAAGCAGCCAGAGGAAGCCTACCTAATTAACTGGAAGGAAAGCTTAAATATCCTCAGGTTCTATCCTGCCTAAACATGTAACTCTCAGGAATTGTCCTCAGTCCTTTATAAATACACATATTTTTCTACCTGAAATTGATGATTCTGTTTAGTTACTTATATAATTCACATATTTATTCAAAGGCTTTCTCCCCACTTCCTGTTGCCTCTATGTTCTTCATGTCTATTTCTATGAATCAGTTTTCTCAGATTTAGGTTTTCCATTATATCAGATATTCTGGATTTTGTCAGTGCTGGTTGGTATAATACAATCAACACACAAGTTAGGTATCTCTTCCACCTTGCGGGTGTTAGGGGCATGGCACCCCCATGATCTGGAAACTTCATATAAATTTTTTTTAATTTCTGGTACTTTTCACAAACTTTAACTTTTTCTTATTTTAACTTTAAGAAGGAAATGTTGAATATTCATGTTATTAAAGGATAAAGTATTTGGTATTACATAATATTACTTTATGTATTTCTGAGTTTCTAAACTTTTTCTGTTGTCTGCTGGCCTTTAGTGTCATCTGTGACTTCTGTATAACTCCCCTAAAATTCCCACTTCATTTCTTATGCTGACCTACAATATACTGAAAGTGGGATGAGGAAAGCTGTTATATGGAAGGGATACTTTTTTGTAAACATTTTTTAATAGTAATAAAAAGACATCCACTTAGAAAGGCTCTAAAAAGAAATTGAGGTGGGCAAAAATAGATTAACATTATATTTCCTTTTCCTTTTGTTCCTTGGATTATAGTCAACATCATCCCTTTGGGAGAAGAAGACATATATTGGTGAAATTTAAAAGCTATAACTCACTTCCAAGACATAGTTGAGCTTAATCTCACTTAAGGCTGTTATCACATAGGAAAAGAGAAAACTGTCTCTAACATCCTAATCATCCTCAGATTGGCTGAAGTGAATTCCTCCTGCCTTCTGTATCCCATGAATCACTGTTAGATGTTAGAAAGCAAGTTTCAAAGCTGTATTATGTTATGGGAGTAGAGAAGAAAGGATAAAATCATTGCTTCAAGTAGCCAAATAGGCCAGAAAGATCCTATTTTTTTCATATCCCTTTAACTGAAAAGAGCCATTATTAATTATTATTAATTCTAGCTAGTTAGAACAGTTGGACACATAAATGCATTCATAAATGAGTAGTAGTTTTTTCTCCTTACTGGTAAAAACAACATTAGTTTTAGATGTTCTCTGAGTCACAGGAAGCACTACTACATTCTAATCCATTTGGATTACTGTGTTTGACTCTGAGTCCCATATATTTTTCTTTTGACAATGCCATGATCCACCACCATTCAAATTCCTAAGTATAATTCTTGAGTACACATCACTTCACTTTTATAGTTTATAGTATAGTTTACCTATAGTTTTATTGATTGTTCACAGAAAAGAAGTGGATTATTTTTTTTTAATCCTTACTTTCTTTCTTGGAATCAGTATTATATATTGATTCCAGGGAAGAAGAGTGGTAAGGGCTGGGCAATGGGGGTTAAGTGACTTGCCCAGGGTCACACAGCTAGGAAGTGTCTGAGGCCATCTTTGAACCCAGGACCTCCTGTCTCTAGACTTGGCACTTAATGTACTGAGCCATCCAGCTGTCCCCAATGCATTTTAATATGAACACCCTGGTTCCAACATTATCCACTGCGCTTGACTGGAGTTTTGTTTAACAACATATTTTGTAAGAAACTAACAGATTAAAAAATATCCAGAAATAGGGGCAAAGATGATGAGGGGCTTAGAAACCATCTCATATCGATGAAGCTTTGTCAGGAAGAAGAGATGGTTAAAGGGCAGACATGACAGCTTCCTTCAAATACTTGATGTGGAAAAAGGGGCAGGCTGGTTTTGCAGTAGAGGACAGTATAAGGGCAAATGAGTGGATGCTTGAAAAAGGCACATATTGGCTCAGAATAAGAAAACTTTTTTAAAAGCCAGGGCAATCCAACGGTAGAATAGGCTCTTCATTGTTAGAGATACACAAGCAGAGGCTGCATGATCTCAAAGGACTTTTGCATTGGTTAGGGGGTTGGACTGGAAAATTTCTTAGTTACCTTCCAACTCCAATATTCTAAGATTTAAACACATTAAATGTCTTTAACTTTATAAAGTTTTTAACTTCTGAAGTGCTTTCATATCTATCTTGACATTTGAAACTCAAAAACCCCTTGGTGATAGGGCTGAATTATCTTCATTTTACAGCTGAAGAAACTGAGACTTAGAAGGATTAAAGGGCTTATTTAAGATTATACCAATAGTGGGAGAGTTGGAATGAGAACCACGATTTCCTTACAAAATCCCTAAGAGTGTTTTCACCCAATCATTACAGCTCCTTAATTTTTAGGATTAGTCACACATTAGATCCAGGCAAGTCAAATGGTCCTCTGGTGGAAGGTAGTGTTTCTATGGATAGAGGGTCCCAGAACTCTTAACATTTCTAATGTGCTTATTCACAGATGAAGAGATCATGTGTCATTGGGGAAGGAATGAAATTAATATTTCTGCTATTGTCTCAATTTGAAAAAAAAATGAGTAAGTAGGAGATGAAGTGAAAATTCAAAGAGAAGAACATTCAAGAATTTCAAAGGAAAACTATGTTAAAACACTGCCACAATCTGTGCTTCCTCTATATAGCTAACTCACATCTGTAGTATAAGGACAGTGAAGGTCTAGAAACTTCAAAACATACCAAGGGACTATATACTGGGCTATACATTTTATGTACATTTCTTAGTGATAATAAAATAAACAAAAGACTCACAAATGGTTATCTAGTAGTATTTTTGTGTATTAATTTTTGAGAAGTAGAAAATAAAACTCAGATCCCAAGTGTAGGGGATGATCCTTTTGGGAAAGGAAGGACATGAAGAAAAAGGAGAGGATTATATCATGAAAGGTATGAAAATTAGTCATGATGTTGTAGAGGAAATTTGAGCAACTCCAGAGCATGTGTTTTCCTCTCAGAAATCTTACGAGAAAAGATAGACTAGAGTTTGGTAATCCTTTTGGGCAAGGTGAGAGACATTAAGAAGATTATTTTCTCCAAGGGAAATTTGAGAGAATGGAAGTCTAAGGATTTTAGGGGGTAGGAGGTAGCAATATACATGCATTGGTTTCTGGAAAACATAAGGGCACTGGTTTCCTATGGAATGGGTCAGCATGACATAGTAAAACAGCAAAAGACTCACGTGGTCATGGAAACGTTTGGGTTCTAGACCTGGATCTTCTATAATTGTTTTTAACATAAGGGGATCTCTGAAGTATTATCTGACACTATAATCTTTATTTGATGTAGCATTCATTGAACCAATGAAAGTTGAGCTCTACTTTGGGAGAATACTACATTCCAAAACTGAGAAAGCACAGCCTCTGATAGCCAGCTCCATCTCTATGAAGACAGTGGCCTATTGCCCATAGAGCAATCTTAAAACTTCCATTTGTTTTTGCTAGGAAAAGTCTGGAACAGGAATCTGGCACCCCACCATAGCAATCAGGCAGCTCTCAATGCCAATAGATGGAAACTGGGCACCACCATTTACAATTGCTGAATCTTCTTTACTTATTAATAAAAGCAGCATTATGACACATGAAAAAGAAAATACAGGGAATAGCTAGATTGCTCAGTGGACCAAGAGCCAGGTCTATAGACAGGAAGACCCATATTCAAATCTGACCTCAGACCCTTCCTGGCTGTTTAATCCCAGGCAAGTCACTAAAGCCCCATTGCCTAGCCCTTACCTTCATTCTACCCTGAAACCAATATGCAGTGTTGATTCTAAGATAGAAGGTAAAGGTAAAGAAAACAAAACAAAAAAAGAAGAGAAGAGACGAGACGAGAGGAGAGGAGAGGAGAAGAGAGGAGAGGACAGGACAGGAGAGGAGAGGACAGGAGAGGAGACAAAAGAATGACCTTCGGAGTTGTGAAAGAGCAAAAATTAGGTCATCTCCACATACCTGCCCAAAGTTTTCTTCATCTATGCAGAACATGAGATCAAGTTCAGTAGGATCATTTTCTAGGATCCATTTCAAGGAGTTGTAATATTCACTATCCTATAGGAGGGACACAAAAGGTAAAAGTAAGCAACACAACAGCATTGAATATGTAATTTAAATGAATATCCTGCTCAATTTCACACATTTAGAATGATTACAAATCATGGCAATTAATAATGCTAACTTGATCCATCCCCTGCATAATTCTTGTCTCTTAATGGTAAGAACTATATATATTAAGTTTTGCCAGCAGCAGGGGCTCAGTGGTAAAGGCCCAGAAGCAGCAGAATATGTGAATAATTCTCAAGGTAGGATGATCCAGAAAAAGAATATTTAACTATGAGAAAGGAGAGAGGAATGTTAATTGGTCTAGATAACAGCTTTGCCTGAATTTAGTGTGCCTTTGGGTGAATCACAAATGTTCAGGAAAACAGGGCAAAAATATGTGATCAAGTCTAATGAGACTTGTCAGTATGTGATCTTGGGTTGATATTGTCAGTCCCTAGAGATTTTCTCAAGACTTCCTTTTATTTCAGAATGGAAATGTCAGGAAAAAGATGAAGGATGAAGAATAAAGGTGATTATGGTTTAACAAACTCTAGAAAGAAGTTTGGTAGGGAAGAAAAATTAGATAGAATGAACCATCTTGATTATATAAAGACTAATTACTTATGCAAGTACTCACCCCATTCCATGCCATCCCACATTATCCCTCAGTAATTTAAGTTTAGGCATATTTGCTAAAATTGGCATATATGGCAATACAATGGCAAAATATTTTGTTAAAAATAATATTTAAGAAACTTTCCTATTTCCAAATTCTCTTTACTGGAGGAAAGACATTTAACCTGTTTGCCTCAGGTTCCTCATCTGTAAATTGGGGATAATTATAGCATCTACCTCTTGGGATGGTTATAAGGATCAAATGCTTAGGAGAAAGCCTGGCATGTGTTAAATACTAGATAAATGTTAGCTATTATTGTTATTATTATTAAACCATTTAGACTAAAAGAATCAGAGTCTAATTTTTTCTAAGAAAAAAAATATGACAATTACTAAG
This sequence comes from Gracilinanus agilis, assembly GCF_016433145.1. Classification (NCBI taxonomy): domain Eukaryota; kingdom Metazoa; phylum Chordata; class Mammalia; order Didelphimorphia; family Didelphidae; genus Gracilinanus; species Gracilinanus agilis. The sequence continues at coordinate 389,855,532 of NC_058130.1, forward strand.
AATATGAATAACCTGTGCTTACTTACCACTGACTCCATATCATTCAAAGTTATCTGCTTTCCCAACATCATTTTGTAAAATGGTCTAATGAAGAAACCTAAAATAAGGTAATAACTGAATTTAGTTTCAAGTGTTTACTATTGTTGAGCACCAAAGCAAGAAATGAAAGATAATCTCTTCCTGAAAAGACAGAAAGAAAAATTAGAGAAGCTGTAGAAGCCCCACAAACAAACAAAAGATACAAGACACAGCTCATTCTTCTCGACTTCTCAATAGCACAGGACACTGTTGACCTTTGCTGACAGTGTTGACACTGTTCTCTCTTCTTTGGGTTTCAGAGGAATCACATTCTCCTAGTTCTCCTACTATGTCTCTAATTTTCTCTTCTATATCTCCTTGTCATTTTCCTTGGACCTTAAAGTAGATGTTCCCCAAGGTTGTTTTTTTTTTTGTCCTTTAGTGGCCATTTCATCCATTTCCATGACCTTGAACTACCATTTCTATGCTGATAATTCCCAACTGTCATTAAAAAACCTTCCCCTTACACTTATATACTCTTTACCTATATCTCTCTTATGTACATGGATGGTATTTTGTTATAGTTATTTTTCTATATTCATCAGGTATTATTTTATTAAATAATTATATATCAAATTTCCCTACTAAGTAGATAAGGGGGAAATCTTACTGAAACTTTGTATATTTTATCCAATGCCTACATGGTAGGAACTTAATAAATTTTACTAAACTGACTGTCAAAAAGAATTTTTTTTTTAAACCCTTACTTTCTGTCTTGGAGTCAATACTGTGTATTGGTTCCAAGGCAGAAGAGTGGTAAGGGTAGGCAATGGGGGTCAAGTGACTTGCCCAGGGTCACACAGCTGGGAAGTGTCTGAGGCCAGATTTGAACCTAGGACCTCCCATCTCTAGGTCTGGCTTTCAATCCACTGAGCTACCCAGCTGCCCCCTCAAAAAGAATTTTAAAGATATTGTAGTGCTCCAAGAAACAGGAGGGATGAAAAGCCAAGTCCAATTATTCGGATACCTAGATGAAAGTAGTGTGAGCAAAGCCACAGTGGATAGAATACACATTAGAATGTAATACAATCTGGAGTTGTGAAGATCTGCATACAGATCCAGCCTCAGATACCTTACTAACTGGGCGATCCTGAGTAATTCACTCTACCTCTTAAGTCTTTTAAGTTTTTTTATCTGTAAAATGGGGATAATAGCACGTATCTCCTAGAACTGGAGTGAGAATTAAATGAGATAAAATTTAAAAGTGCTTTGTAAACCTTAAAGCACTATATAAATGTTTATTATTATTGTTATTATTATTAATCTACTCATTGTTTTCCAGACACATTAAAGCTAGCAAAAGTAAAAATGTATATAAGAGATACATGGGAGATAATGTTGGAGAACTAAAATACTGGGGCCATACTTAAGAAAAGTCAATGAGGTAAGCTTAGACTTTATCCTGTAGGCAATAGGGGCCTACAGAAAGATTTCTGAAAGAGGTAGTGACATTCCCAAAGAGAGTGTTAAGGAAGATTAATAGGTAGGCTGTGAAGATAGATTAGAGAGTAGAAAGATTGGATGTGATAAAAGCAAATTAAGGAAGTACTACCAAGTCCCATGATCAAGGTAATGAGGACATGGAATGCAGTAGTGGAGGTACTAATGAAAAGAAAGGCATAAATGCAAAGAATACTGATTTTGCAAGGGGAAAATTAATTAACTTTGATGAGGAATCTAAATAACTAATTTTCAAGATAAGGAATATTCGAGGAGTACTTCACCAAGATTTGGAGGATGCTGGACTATTGATAGAAGAAGAGATAATTCAAAAAGGAGCTGGTGAGCTGGTGTAAATGTGGAGAAGACAATCAAAGTTTTGGTTATTGTCTTTGAGTTGACAGTAAATTTTCAAGGGGATATTCAGAATTCTGCTGAGAGGAGGAAGAAAGAGAAAAGGAGGGAGAGAGGGTGAGCAAGAGGGATAAGGAAGAGTAGGGGAAACAAAGAGAGAGGAAGGGATAGAAAGAATATAGTCAGGAGAATAAAGATTAAGGTTTTGGGAATAATTTGGTGGATAGTGAGAAAAGGTAGAATTTTGAGGGAAATGAGAACATCTAGGAGTGCTATAGAGAGGGAAGTACAGTTTTAAGAAGGGGAGAGAATAGTTAACAGTGTTGAGAGCATCCATGAAGGAAATAAGGATTAAGAAAAGGCCATGGCATTTAGTGTTAGAAGATATTTGGTGTCTAAGGAGAGAATAGTTTGAGTAGGGTAGAAGCCAGATCTCTAAGACTAAGGACTGAGTAGCTGGTCACAGGGTCATGGTATCAAAGATTTATAGCTGGAAAGGTCCTTAGGGATCCTCTAGTTCAACCCCTTCATTTTGTGGAGCCACAGAAGCATCTAGTTTAGTCTCATCTAAAAGGACAAGAATAGGCAACAGGCTCAAAAGGAGGGTTTTCCTCCCCCAAAAAAGAGACTGGAACATATTTATAGCATAGAAGGGAAGAATTCAACAAACTAGCAAGTAATTCTTGTTCTAAAATACTTACTAACCATCTTTTTTACATTCCTAGGAAATAACCTGGCAAAAATAACATTAGAAAAAGTATGCTTGTGTCTGATAAATTAGTAAAGCAAGTAAGCAAATTTGAAAAGTCTAAAACTAAAGGATCAAACACAGCTAGTATTTCACTGTAAGGAAAGGTGAGTGAAAAAGGAAAGAACAATATTTAACTTCTACTTGGGACAGTGAAATAAAATAAAGCCAATCCTAGGTTATCAATAGTCAGTCAGTCAATAAGCATGTTTTTTAAGTGCCTACCATGTGCCATGTATTGTGTTAAACACAAAAGAGAGTCCACTTTTTCTCAATGAGCTCATAGTCATTGGAGGAGAAAACACACAAGCAACTCCATACAAAAAAAGGATGGGACAGGATAAACTAGAATATCAATACAGAGAAGGAACTAGAATTAAAGGCAGCTAGGTGACAAAGTGGATATTGTGTCAGGCCTGGAGTCAGAAAGATTCTTCTTCCTGAGTAAAAACCTGGCCACTGACATTTAGAAGCTGTGTGACCTTGAGCGAGTAATTTAACTTTGTTTGCCTCAGTTTTCTCATCTGTAAAATGAGTTGAAGAAAAAAATGGCAAACCACTTTAGTATTTTTGCCAAAAACAAAACAAAACAAAACAAAACAAAACAAAACAAAACAAAACAAAACAAAACAAAACAAAAAACCCTAAAATGGGGTCACAAAGAGTCAGACAAAACTGAACAGCAGCACAATCATTGGAAGGGATTTGTGAAAGGCTTCTAACAAAAGGTGGGATTTTAAGTTGGGACTGGAAGGTACGCAGAGAACCCAAGAAGCAGAGATGAGGAAAGAGAGTATTAACTTAGAGACACTTAACTTAAGGGTTCCTATAGTCTCAATCTCTTACTATCATACATAAATACTCTAATTGCTCCTTCTTCCCTCTGCTACTTACCCTAAATCCTCAAATAGTCTATACTTTATTTTCCTTTCCTGGTGCTTTCTATGATTTTCTCTGAAGAAAATTACTATTTCAATATTCAGATGTATAAATTCCCTACGTAATAGATGTTCCCCATTTGGAAAGGAGTAATTGTGTTCTGTCACCTACTGAGTACTATGATTCCACAGTTAGCTGAGTTATAAAATTGCCTAAAATTTATTTCTTTTCTGGTCACATTTAAAAATTATAATGCAGGGACAAATGGAGCAAAAGCACGATATTAGACAGATTAGATGATTTAAAATTAACTTTTTCATTAGCTTTTCCATCTGTCACCAAATCTAGCTACTGCAAGATAGGATTTTTTAAGGTCTAAATAAAAGCAGTAGAGTAGAGCAGAAAGAAGACTGGATTTGGGGTCAAAGAAGCTAGATCAAATCTTTCTGCTACTTCCTGCCGGTGTGAACTTGGGCAAGACATTTACCTTTTCTGGCATTCAGTTTCTTCAACGGCAAAATGAACAAGTGAACTGGATGACTCCTAAAGTCCTTCCTAACTCTTAATCTGTAGTCCTACTGGGAGCTATATTACCATTTTAGGGAAATTTTTTCCATTTCAGAAATTATTTTATATTTCTAAGATTAAAACAACTAGGCTTTTAAGGAGAGTAGCTCCATTACAGGAAAAGAATAAAGTGCCTGGTTGTTTTACTTAGCACTGTATTAAGCATCCACAATTAGAAAAATAAATGGAATGAACAAAATTAGAATACAAGGCAATTTTTATTGTCTTAGCATTTTAAAATAACTTACCATCTAGGAGTTTCCCATGAAACACTGCCAGACCTGCTACCCGTCCAATAAAAGTGAAATAGGACAGATGATCTTCATTGCAAAGTCCTGAATTGGGATTGATTTGGAGAGTGTAGTTGTCCCTTTGAGGAAAGAAAACTATGTAAAAATTTAAAAATGTAAGCCAGAATGGAAAAAAAAAAATCAACTGATAGCTTGATTTTTTTTAAATTTAATTTCAGACTCTCTGGATCATTTTCTGAAATTAAATAGAAATATATTTTTGTTAATTCCTTACTTCTGAGACATATGCTCATTGACTTGGAAAGAAGAGGAGAATTTTGGGTTAATTACCCACAGCTTACACACCTGAGTCACGATCTTCTCATCCCTACAGGGATATAGGCTATGTCAAAGCTAAGAAAGAAGACTTTGAAATAAATGATTACTAGGGGCAGCTAGGTGGCAGAGTGGATACAGCACCAGGCCCAGGGTTGGGAAGACCTTGGTTCAAATCTGGCCTCAGACACTTCAGCCCCTGATGCTCTTCTGTCTTAGAATCAATACCAATACAGAAAGTATAGGGGAGGGAGGGAGGGAAGGAAGGAAAGAAGGAAGGAAGGAAGGAAGGAAGGAAGGAAGGAAGGAAGGAAGGAAGGAGGGAAGGAAGGAGGGAAGGAAGGAAGGAGGGAGGGAAGGAGGGAAGGAGGGAAGGAGGGAAGGAAGGAATGAAAGATTGCTCAGCAATTTATCTCGATCTCCATTCTATTCCAGAGGCACCCAGGGACTTTCTGAGAGAGCACATAATTTGTTCTCCTTGATGACAATTTCAAAAGGTCAGAGGTATAGCCTGACATATTTGGGCACAAAATGCAACAAAATATTCTGTCGTTGGAGAAGATCTTGTTTCATTCTTTCTCTTGACATTTTAAGTACCTAGCCAGTGTCTGAAACATAGCAGATGCTCAATAAAGGCTTTGTGCTTGACTGGCTGAATCATTCATTTAGAACTGGGAAGGGCCATTGAAATTATGTACTCCAACCACCTCATTTTAAATATATTTAAGGGTCTTGAATGCAATTGGGATGCTTGTAAAGGCAAGGCTACCCTGGAAAATTCCTGTGCCACTGAAATTAAAGAAAAACTCACGAATCTTATTTCTAAATAAAATAAGAGATAGAGGACAGGGAGGAGATAGGGCAAAAAAATACTTCTAACAAGGGTCTAAAAGCAGTATTAATCTTTTCATATGCTAAGCTGTCTGTTATACATTCATGCATGACTTTTTTTTTAAACCCTAACCTTCTGTCTAAGAATCAGTACTGTGTATTGGCTCTAAGACAGAAGAACAGTAAGGGCTAGGTAATGGTGATTAAGTGACTTGTCAGATTTGAAACCAGGACCTTCCTATACATTGGCTCTCTATCCAGTGAGACCCCTAGTCACTCCCTTATGCCTGACTTTTAAAGTGACCATTATTTGATTGCTTCAAATGACAAGTAAGCCCTCTCAGTTTCCATATGTGAAAGATTTTGAAATCCTTTAATTATGAAGGAATTCTTTTTCTCACCATTTGTATACTGAAGCAAGGTCCCCAAAGACCTCATAATTTGCCTTGAGTGTAACTTTAGTGGCTATTCTTGCTCATAAAAAATGCTTTATGCTTCTTAGAAGCATGACATTGACAAATTCTTCTCTTAAATTAACATAACATTAGCAATGATAATTGCATCTCTCTGTGAATGCTATAATTACCAGAAAGTTTTTTTTTTTCAATTTCAATTACATGAGTGCAACAGACAAGAAAAGAATCAGTCACTTTTAGGCTTTCATTGAAAACATTAAAACACCAAGTAGATTAAGAATAATTTCTAGACTCATGCTCAAGGGGATCTAGGGCCAACAGAATTAATTCATCTGAAATTGGTGAACCATTACTGTCTGAGTTAGGATAAAATTCCAGATATGTTCCATATACTTACGTGGCTGAATATTCAAAGAGGCCATAATAAGGATTAAACATCTCCTTGGACAACAAGAAAAACCATTCTCTGGCCACACCTCCATAGTCAAGGCCTTTTTCGGACTCAAATTCAATCCACAGCCTGGCTTTGAGCACGTCAGGTCTCTTCACAGACATGATCCTCCTATAGGATTCTTCGAATATGTTATTTCTGTGAAGCTTCATTTCAAACCTATTCGGAATATCAGCCTACAGAAAAAGGAGATATAAAATACCCATCAACAGGAAAAATGTCAACATCAAAGAGATGGTGGAAGAGTCTGGAGTAATATTGACTGAATGTTTTCCATTCTGATTCCCTCATTATGGGATTTTCCTCTACATAAAAGGTAAGTCTATCTACATCAAGAGATGAAATATTTAGAGTCCTTTAACAATTTTTCAGACTGAATCACTAACATATGCTACCTATTAAGAAAGGATGAGTAGGGGGCATCTGGGTAGCTCAGTGGATTGAGAGCCAGGCCTAGAGAGGGGAGGTCCTAGGTTCAAATCTGACCTCAGACACTTCCCAGCTGTGTGACCCTGGGCAAGTCACTTGACCCCCATTGCCTAGCTCTTACCAATCTTCTGCCTTGGAGCCAATACACAGTATTGACTCCAAGACGGAAGGTAAGAGTTTAAAAAAAATTAAAACATTAAAAAAAAAAAAAAGAATGAGTGGAGAAGAAATTTTGTGTCTTTACCAGACATTTTCTGCCATCTGGTATCCAGGGACAGTCAACTCTACTTATTTGTAACAAGAGGAGGAGAGTCTTCACAAAATCTGAATAATCCACCTAACTGAATCAGAATCATGGCACTATTGCTAGAAAACTTTCCAGATATCATATGTCCAAAAAAAATTTTAACAGTTCTTTTTGTAGTAGCAAAGAACTAGAAACTAAGAGAAGCTCCTTATTTGGGGAATAACTGAACAAATTATGGAATATAAAAGTAATGAAATAATACTATGTCAAATTAATGATAAAAGGTTATGGGAAACTTAATATGAAATGATGCCAACAGAGTGAAGTGAGCAGATGCAGAACAACTGGGACAAAAACAACAGCACTGTAAAAGACAACTTTTGAAAGACTTAACAACTCTAATAATCAACACACTGGTCATGCCAACCCTGCTAGAGAAGACAAATAAGAGTAAAGAAAGAAAGATATTTTTCAGGGGGATATAGCCAATGTGGGAATTTGTTTTGCTGAACTATGGATATGTTACAAGGGTTTTGTGTGTGTATGTGTAAGGAGGAGATTGAAAAAATAAATTTGTTAGTTAAAATATGGTTAAATTACATTAAAAACATATATACATCTTCCTAAATCAAAACACTGATTATATAGTTAAGGCAAAGAAGGAAGTAGGGAAGAGAAAAAACTTGCTGGGTCAGGATTGTGATCCAAAGACTTTAAATCAATTTTTCTTCTAAGGGGGGTGGGGGGGGCAGTACTTGAATTTGGGGAAAGGATGCCTATTGTTGACAGAGAATTCATAGTAAACCTAATCATCATAAAGTATAAAGGCAGTTGACTCCTGGGAACATGAAATCCATTTAGACTTCTAAATGAAACAGAAAGCCCTGATAGCAAGGGCCCATGGGGAGCAAGTCTTCTCCTTAGGGCTTATATGACTTGTCAAGAAAGTCATCATCAAACAGTGTGCAGCAAGTGAAATAGTGACAGAAAATGGAGGGGATGCATTCATTTTACAATTTTTTCCTTTAAAAATGGTGTTTTGGAGAACAGGCAAAATAATCTTATTGAGATCTGTTTATGCTGGAGGAGAAAGAAATGAAAATGGAAAGGAGAAGAGGTTTAAAAAAAAAAAAGACATTTAGGAGGAATTAAAATCATACTACAGTTTCCACATTCCTGTCCAAGGCTTGCCTGGTTGTGGCAACCTAGAATTGAGTACATGAAATAAAAAAGGGTATAGTCAGGCAGGCCTGCTCTGGTGACACACTTCATAAATGAATTCACAAAGCAGAACAAGGTAGAAGAGACAAGAATTATACAAGAAAAAAGGAAAGCAAAATTCAACTCAGACAACATATATTCATTTCTGGAGCTAAGGTTCTTTTTTTTTAAACACTTGGCTCCAAGGCAGAAGAGTGGTTAAGGATAGGCAATAGGGGCCAAGTGACTTGTCCAGGGTCACACAGCTGGGAAGTGTCTGAGGCCAGACTTGAACCTAGGACCTCCCATCTCTAAGCCTGGCTCTCAATCCACTGAGCTACCAAGCTGCCCCCAAGAGCCAAGGTTCTTAAAGGCAGAGATGAAAAGGGTGTGCATTACAGACATGGAAGAATGGCCTGTGAGAAGGCACAGAGGGGAAAGATGGAAAGTTAAGTTTAGAGAATTAGTTAGAGGTCCAGTTGAGTCAGAAAACAGGATTCATGAAGAGAAGCAGATTTAAGTAAAGTTGGAAAGTATGATGGAAACTAACTTGGAGGTCCTGAAATGCCAAGTTAAGGGGTCTGTACTTCACCTGGGAAGCAAATGATTTTTGAACAAGATAATAATAGAGATAGACATGGGCAAGAAGAAAATTATTTGGACAGCTGTAGAAAGGAGGAATTAGAGAGTGGAATAACTAGAAAAAGGGAAGGAGAGAACAGAGAGGGAAAAAATGAAGATGAGAGATTGCCTGTAAAATCAGTAACAAGAGTGTATGTCTTATCCTGCTAGTATTTTAATAAATACTCTACAATCAGTCCAACTACTGCAATAGGATCTAAGTTTTTCTTACCCTTGTTAGTTCTTCCCTTGGCTAGAGTTCTAACTATCCTGGTTTGTTTGGGTTTTTCTCTTTTGCTTTGTTTTTGATGAAAAAAATTACCATCTATTTTTATATTTCACAATAAAAAGACACATTAGATTGTTTATAAAAAATCATCCATTTTTAAAATCTGTTTAAAAAGTCAGTCCACAAATACCTCCTGGGTGCTAAACAATTGAAATACAAAGGCAAGAATCAAAGTCTTTGCCCTTAAGGACTTCAAGATTAATGGAATTATCATTATTTATACTTATTTATCATTAACTTTGAAAAGAAAGTATAAAAGTTGAAGAGCCAAATAGATCAAGGTATAGTTTTAAAAATGCAATAATAAATTTAGTTTGGGTAAAAAAAAAAAAGGCATAATCACATTATTCTTACTAAATTAGGCTATGGTAACTTCCAAAGGACAAATGACAAATACAGTGCTATACAAAAAGACAAGATTACTCACTGGTTTCTTTAACTTCTTCCTAAAGTAGTCATATTTCTGTTTAAACTCTCTGGAATAAGGAACAGCCTGAAAAAGAGATATTTATAAATAGAGATTATGAAAATAATATACTTTAAAATTTTTACATTTATTGAGCCAACATTCAGAACATTTTATGAATCATAAGCCTTGAAGTTCTCTCTATATTTGCATATAACTCCTTGGAGTCTATTTGCTTAAATAGACTGAAAATCTATTCACATGTATATATTTTCTATGGGAAATTTTATATTGTTCTGTGAAGGGGTGTTGAGTGAGTGAGAGAGAGAGAGAGAATTTGTGCATGTACCTGCTTCTGAGCTAATCCTCTCATTCTATCTGGAGATAAAAAAATTTGGATAAGACCAAGTTCCTGACCTCCAGGAGCTTCCAGTCTAGTTGGTTCATGCATTGATAATATGATGATAACCTGATTGGCTTATTACTTAAGTAAAGAACACACTGCTATTAAAAGGCTCAAGTAGTCAAGGTAGATCCTTGCAGTTTTTAGAGCTAAAGGGGACCTTAGAAATCATCTCTCAATTTTTAGTTCAGGACGTTGAAGAACATAAAAGAGGAAAACCTTGTCTGACAGTTTATTTACAATAAGTTAGAAGAACTGGGACTAGAAATGAAAAAAAAATCACAGGTTAAAAGTCCCTGAAGACACTGCAATAAAGCCTACTCATGATTTTGGAATTGGTAACAGTATAATACTTTGATTTCTGTCATTTCTTAAGAATGTTTTAGTCTCAAATGGACACATTTAAAATATTCTTTGGGAGATGGATGTACTTGAATGGGCTCAAATTTCTGTAAAGAGGCCCTTATAGTGACAAGATAAGGAAGAAACACAGTAAGGTCATGGGAGTTGTGCTGATTACTGAACCACTGTAGATTTTTAAGAATAAAGGTAATATCTCTACCTAGACAGTTGTTCAAAAATAAAAACAAAAACATCGAATCTAAAAATGACTTGAATTACCTATAAGCAAAGCAATAAAATTATTGTATAATGCTATGTAGTTAATATTATTATAGTACGTTTTTAAAAACTGGTTTTAGAACTGCTCTGCAAAAGTGGCATATACTTTCCCAATAAAATATAAAAAACAATCAAATAGAGCCTAATGACTAAGGACCTAATTTTAAGAAAAATATTTTAAAGAGGGTCTAAGACATTATGTTATATGAGAACATTGATGAAAACTACATACATACCAGAATATTTTTTATTAATTCATAGATTTTATTGGCAGCAAGCTTTCTAATAACTCATTTTTTTGGAGGAATAGTAGAATGTGTAGGAATAGTAATTCTTTGGCAAGAATTAATAAAAAGAATTTGGGGCAAATTAAAAAAAGGAGTTGATTAAAAAACAAAAATGGCTTCATACACCATATTGTGGCCACTTTAGCTACGATAAAAAATAATAACAATGAATATAATGGAGAAAACCCTGGGGTGGACATATGGAAGGTTTGATTCTAAGCCCATCTGTTACTATATAGTTTTGGGAAACCATGAAAATAATTGAATCTCTGAACCAGTCAAGTTTTGGTTCTGCCACTTCTTTCCTTTCTAGCTCTAAAATTCTATGATTCTAAAGTGATTTTTTTTAAACCCTTAAAAAAGTCTGAAAAAGTTTAAGTATGTAACACTATAGCAGCCAACATAATCAATCAATCAATGAACATTTATTAATCACCTACTATATGTCAGACACTGTGCTAAGGGCTGGGATGTTTTGAAATGTAAAACAGACTACGAAATTTCACCTCAGAATCTGCCTCAGGCTTCACAAACTTATTCTAGCTACCTATATGTCTGACTGAAAAATACCATTTGTAAACCTGGTAGGTACTGACTAGATGTGGGTGGAAACTAGGAGGTTGAGATATTTCTGTTCTTTCCTCTTATGGGGAATGATGCATGGGAAGTTCAAAAATCATTATCCTCCTCCACCTCTTATTATTTTTTCTCTCTTGGTAGTTTTTTGAAAAAGAAGGATAAGAATATGCTTTCACATTCCCCTAGAAGGAAATAGATAGACAGAAATGCCTGATAGAGCTTCTGGAGAGGAGTGTATGAGCATGTTATCTTTCTTGGACTGAATAGTTTAATGGGCCAAATCTTTTGTTCTTTTTCCATACAAATTTTTAAAAATGCCACTTTGTTCTGATGACTATAATCTATTTTACTTTGACCATTAGACAGGGCAAGTGATAAGCTTACTTTTGCCCACCAAAAATCAGCCACAGAGTGACCTAATGCCTTAAGAGTGAAATAGCCTAGGCTTATTTCTTGGCTCTGCTCATAAGCTTTGGGACACCAGGGAAATCACCCTTTTGAGTTTTAATGACCAAATCCATAAAATGGAATTAATACTATTAGCTCTGTCTACCTCATAAGATTATTGTAACGTTCAAACTATATAGCCCATCTGAGAACAATTTGGAATAATTATTTGCTATGTGACTTTTTGGTTATTATTATCATCACACATAATGGTGAAATCCTATAAAGAACTCACCTGTCTTAGTAATAAGCACCCTTCTCTTCCCCCTTTACTTAAATCCTTAAAGTATTCAATGTTTTTGTATAACAAATATCCTAAACAAATCTGACATTATTGTCTGTCTTAGGAAAAAAGAGATTATTTCCAGTTGATTTTGATGGTTCATTGTGGAGTTTGGGGTAAGTCATAGCATTGACGATGACACTAATTTGTTGTTAAGTCTTTGGGAAAGTCACTTCCTTTCCATCTACTGCCATCATGGGTTTTTAAAGGTAATGTAGAAGAATGTTAAAGCCCTGTGAAAAAGAAGGTGAATTATCCCTCATCCATGTCAAAGGAGCCCACTGTGAGCATCATCTATTATATCATAAATGCAAAGTTAGCCATCTTGCCACATGTTTTAATTCTATACTAATTCTAGTGTTAATTCTATAATAACCAGAAAATATAGATGAAATTTACATATAGCTTTAAGATCTCAAAATACTCAGAAAAGAGTAGAGTGCCACACATATAAATTATTACTCATGCTCCTATGGAGAAAACATAAACAACAAAAACAGTGCCTCTATTTAGGAAGAAAGTTTGGTGAGTGAAAAAGAGGAATGTCTCTGCTCATGTCAACTATCCTAGTATTCTAAAGATACTAAACCACATATAATATATGCATATTTAGGAATATAAGATTTAAATTTATATCCAATAACTCTAAGTATTATATTTTATAAGATTTATTAATAATCACTTGAAGTAGAAGAAATAAAAGGACAAAAGTAAAAGCCTGAGTTAAAGAAAAGTTTTCCCAGACACATTCATGGGAAAAAGAGAGAGAGGCATACACATACAAACTTTATCTCCAAAACCTAAGAATGTAATGTGAGAAGGAACATGGGAAGCTGGGATTTAGAGTGCTGAGGTTCAAATTCTAATTATACAGGGAGAAGCAAAGAAATGACCCAGAAAAGAATCCAGTATGAAGAATACTCACTGGACCAGTAATAGCAGGATTCTGCAATCTTGGATCTTCCCACTGAGTAATTTTACTATCTGAAAATTAATCCAATAAAGGAGAGCATTAATTAAAACCTATCACAGACTATAAAAAAATGTTTTCAGAAACAAGTTTCACTAAGTTTCTCCAACCATCTACTTCTCTCATTTCACGTCCATTTGCTCAGGTCTCAGAAATTTCTAAATAGTAATGCTACATTAGGGAATACAACCCATCGATTCACTCTGCCCGCCAACACACTGTTTAGTTGAAAACACTCAATCAAAAATGCAAAACTAAGTAAGGTAGACCATCTAATTCACACTGTTTGGGGTAAGCATCTGTCAACACTTCATTATAAACCCCTGTTCTCTCAGGGATTTATAACTTGATTGTGATTTTTCATTCAACTGCAAAAAGGCATTAGTTACCCCCTTCCCTCTCACAAAGGTTAAGAAAACACACACAAAGCATTTACCCAAACACTTTTTTTTTGCTTATAAAGTAAAAAAAAAAAACAAACAAAAAAACAAAACTGTTTTCAGTTAAGAACCTTCTATTTAACAATTGAACAATTCATACATAGTATGCATCACATTCACACCCATACCCACATACACACATACAAAACCAAAGCAGATTGGAAAGTCCAAAAATGAAAAATAAATTAACACTTCGCAAAAAAGTTTTCAGAGAAAGATTTTCTCCACTAAAAGTCTGGCAAAATCTTTTCTTCTCCTTAAAATATGCAATCTCAATAAGCTGATTTTCTTACTATCATGGTCTGAGTGATAATAATACAATGGTGTTGTAGATTGGGAGAAGTGTCTGATCCCCATATTTTTACAGAGAAAGGAAAAAGATTTCAATAAGATGTCCTTAAGGGTCCATGAAATCCAAGCAAGTCAAAAAGACTGATAAAAAAAAAAATCTGGCAAAAGGCATTTGAAAGAGTGCTGGGCTTGGAGTGAGGAAGATATATATTCAAATCTAGCCACTTAATAGTTGTGCAGCCCTGTATCCATCCCATAAATTCTATATGCCTTGGGAAATTTCCTAAGACTGGCATACTACAACATAGGATGTGTCATGAATTTCTTTTTGTATTTTTGAATTAATTTTTTTACCATTTTGTATCTGAGAACTCTAATAGTAGGTGTTTATTTACATATTCCATCAAAATATTTATTAACTGAGAACTTTGTGCCAAGAACTTGCACAATTTAGGGTCATTATATACTTAGCTTCTTATGCTAACTAGGAATAATTTATTTGACGACCTTGTCTCAATACTCATTCTTTCTGACTTCTGCAGCCTACAAAATGTTAATTATTAATTTGGCATGTACCTTATTTTTTAGACCTTTATTTTTAATATTCAGAATTTAGCACAGGGCAAACGCTTAATTTATTTAATTTTTGGTGAGACTATTTGCTTATCTATTAGATCCAACCAATTAATTAATTAAGGATATTTTTCAGTGGTTACATGATTTGTTTTTTCCCTTCGTCTCTTCCCTCCCCTCTCATAGCCAATGAACAATTCAACTGTGTTTTTACATGTCATTGATCAAGATCTATTTCTATATTATTAATATTTGCAATAGAGGGATTGTTTGGAGTCTATGACCCCAATCATATCCCCATCAAACCATGTGAGCAAGGAAATGTTTCTTTCTTCTGCCAAACATTTAATTTAACAAATGTTTATTGACTGATTAGCTCTCGTTCTGTATATTCTCTCTGTTGGATTTTCATAACACTCTTTGCTCTTGGCACTCCTATTATCTGCTTGATCATTTCTTCTCAGTCTCCTTTACTGGCTAATTATCATGGCCTTTGAGTGAGGGTGGACTTGGTTTTTCTCCCTCCAATTTAATTATCACTTTTATGCAGATGACTTGCCAGAGTTCTAGTCCTGTATTGCCGACTGCCTTTTGGACAATTTGAAATGGATGTCTAATAAGCCATCTCAAACGAAACAAAACTCGTGATATTTACTTCTCCCTTCTGCAAATTATCCACACTCTCCTCCTCAGTGGTTGACTTAAAAGTCAGGAGGGCTTAGGTTCCAATCTGGCCTCAGACACTTTCTAGTGTGTAACTCTGGTAAACTCTGGTCCACTTAACCCCAGCTGCCTAGCCCTCACTGCTCTTCTGTATTAAGAGTTGTTACTAAGACAGAAGGAAAGGGTTTAAGAAAAAAAAAAAAGAAAAGAAAACAGAATTGTGTATACAAAGGCCAGTTATAAATGGACAGTGTGGATTGTGCTTTTCATTCCAAGTTTTTAAGTTATATTTCTCTGTAAAAGCAGAAGATAAACAGACATTAAAAGGAAGTGAATTAGCATACAGATGATAGCTCTCCTCTCAGTATCAAAATGCATTTTGTAAGTGCTTAGATGAGGGTGGTTGTATATGGAGGAAAGTACTTGGACTGAGGTCCCTGTCCTCTAAGGGCTCCTCATCTAAATGCAACATGCAGATTAAGTGCAGTGTATACTATTTAAATTAAATATGTACATTGCACAAGACAGTTTCAAGAGAAAGCATCATTTTGTATATACTAACACATTAAGTGGATGCCAGAAATTGATTTATAAATATATATATGCATACATATGTATATAAAAACACATTCTAGAGTTCTAAATCTCATAATTAGAGAAATGCAAATCAAAACAACTCTGAGGTATCACCTCACACCTAGCAGATTAGCTAACATGACAGCAAAGGAGAGTAATGAATGTTGGAGGGGATGTGGCAAAACTGGGACACTAATGCATTATTGGTGGAACTGTGAATTGATCAAACCATTCTGGATGGCAATTTGGAATTATGCCTAAAGGGTGCTAAAAGACGGCCTGTTGTTTGGTACAGCCATACCACTGCCAGGTTTATACTCCAAAGAGATCATAAGGAAAAAGATTTGTATAAAAATATTTATAGCCATGTTCTTTGTAGTGGTAAAAAATTGGAAAATGTGGGGATGCCCTTCAATTGGGGAATGGCTGAACAAATTGTGGTATATGAAGGTGATGGAATAATATTGTGCTAAAAGGAATAATGAACTGGAGGAATTCCATGTGAACTGGAATGACCTCCAGGAAATGACACAGAGTGAAAGGAGCAGAGCCAGAAGAACATTGTACAGAGACTGATAAACTTTAGTACAATCGAATGTAATGGATTTCTCTACTAGCAGCAATGCAATGACCCAGGACATTTCTGAGGGACTTATGAGAAAGAGTGCTATCCACAACCAGAGAAAGAACTGTGAGAGTAGAAACCCAGAAGAAAAACAACTGCTCGATCACATGGTTCGATGGGGATATGATTGGGGATGTAGACTCTAAGCAATCACTCTAGTGCAAATATTAATAATATGAAAATAGGTTTTGATCAATGACACATGTAAAACTCAGTGGAATTGCGTCTTGGCTATGGGAGGGGGATGGAAGGAGGAGAGGGAAAGAACATGAATCATGCAGCCATATAAAAATACTCTAAATTAATTAATTAAATAACAAATTTCAAATAAAAAAAAACACTTTTTCTGAAATCAAACTGCAGTTTTGTTGAAGAAAAAAAAAAAGAATCCTGAGGAGTGGAAGGTCAAGGTCAAAAATATACATTAAAAGAAAAGGCTTATGATGTTCACTTTTTATAAACCTGGCTGATGTGATGAAACTGATTAAAAGACAAATAGGTCTATGCTAGATTACTAAAGTGATTTAAGCCTTTTTGGGGAGTGGATAAAGAATATGTGGAACGTCCTTAGTTGCCAGTTTAGCACATGGGCACTATCTTGATGTCACTTGAATTTCTATTTGAATTAACATACCAATTTTTGGAGGTAGCAATTTTGTTGGAGTCAGGAAGCCCCGAGTTCGTTTTCTCTCTTGTTATGACCTTAACCTGGCTAGCTTTGGTTCCCTTGTCTGTGAGGTGGATCATAATAGTATCTAACACTCAGGATATATATATATATAAATCTATACCTACAAAGCAAATTATAAATCTTGACATCCTATGTGGCATATATTTATTTATCTACATATTATATACCTATTTTGTTATATTTAAAAAACTTTCTTGGGGTAAGGAGGTGCCTCCACAGATTGAAAGTCAAGTCTAGAAATGAAAGGCCCTGGATTCAATTTGGTTTCATGACATTTCCTAGCTTTGTGACCCTGGGCAAGCCACTTAAGTTCAATTGTCTTATAACCACTCTTCTGCTTTGGAATCCAAATACAGTATTGAATTTAAGATGGAAGGCAAGGGTTATTAAAAAAAAATTCAGTTTCCTCGAAATATTCAGAATTATTATGAGTTTTTTTTATTAAATGCTAAAATAATAATGCAAGTCAAATGCAAACTTTTAAAGGGAAGGACTTTTATTTTAGTAGAAACTAATGATACAACCAAGGGAAGCTTTCCCTTGTTTTTCTTTATGTACTTTATCAGGAAGTCAGCCATGCTGACAAAGATGAGCTTATATTAAATTTTGTAAGTGATAAAATTACAAATGAATAGATTTTGGGAAAGATATGGGAATATGTGTGAGGTGACATTAATATTTTAATAAAACATTTTTAATTTTATGGTAGCAATTTCAGCTTCACTGACAATACTGAAATATGAATAAATTAACATTTTTGCCTATACCCAAGTAAAAAGCAACAAGTTAGCTTAAAAATTTCAGATATCCAATTCAAACCAAACCCAAAGTTAAAAGTTTACATTTAATTAAAGGGTAGCTACTTCTGTTTGATTCTAAAGTCTGAAATCTCTGTTATTTTAATGCAGATATTAAATAAAGACATTCTTTGCCTTAGCAGAAATCAATACATTACTTGATACTACAAGAGGTAAAATGCCATTGGGAAAAAACAAGGGAGGCCCCTATTTACCTAAAAAGAGAACTGTATTTGATCATACACTAAAAATTGTTTGATGTTCTTTTTTGAGAGTAAGAAAAAACATGTGCTTTAAAATGGAAGCCAAAAAGTATTTACTTGCCAGAAGACTTAAAATTTTTTATTTAATTCAATTTCTCCTTTTCATTTTTTTTCCTTTAGGGACAATAAGAAATTTATGAAGATCATCTCATGAAAACACTCCTCATTAAAAAAAAAAAAAAAAAAAAAAAAAAAGCCTTGGGCTAAGACTACCTTTTTAATCAGTCTAATCTTAAATTCAAACAAGAAAACCAGACAAGTGACCATTTTTGCCATGACAAAAATATACAACGAAATATCATTTACACTAGGACTTCAGTAACAGAATTGGACATAGCTTAATAGTGGGTGCAAGAAAAAACATGCTACAAATAGAAAATAAGGTCAGAAGTGTCACTATGTCACAAGACTGTTTAAGGCAGTGATTTTCATTTAAATTCATTAAAAAGGAGGAAAGTGCACCTTTTCTCTCACTGTTTAGATAAAGACTTGTGGCAAAATCATTTCTAATCTTATTTTCTATTACTATGGTGTATTTTAATTTATTAAATGCACATAAGCCATGGGGTCATCAACAACCACAAAATTCAATAAATCAATAAATGAGAAAATTGTTAATGCTTCACAAGATCCAAGTAGGAACAAAGCTGATGAGCCAATTAACCACAAACTTTTGGTGAATATACGATACCGTAGGAGGGCACTAAGTCTCTGGTATCATTTTCTCCACATATCAACACCTGGTTTCCTAAATGAAGAGTAAAGTTATAAAGCTTTTGCTATAATATTTAATTTATCTCCCTTCTGTCTACAACTGAAACATTTTACCATTGGGGATTACTTACTATGATCTATATAAAACGTTCGGCCATCCAAATGTATCCTTTCTTCCCAACCGGGCTAGTCCAAAAGACAAGACAAAATGAATATTAGTTAGTAGTCCTCCCACCCCAAATCTCCTTAAACAAAAACAAAATCATCATCTATCCACTAGAACCCATCCTCAATACAATCTTCATTCTCTTAGCCTGGTATGATATTTTGCATAGGAATTAATGGACACATAAAAAGATTTGATTAAATAATGGGTAATTCTAACAGAAAATGTCATCTGCTCATGAGGTTTACTGCAATGGACTTGAGACCACATAAAGTTGGGAAAAAAAAGGGTTTTATGTTTGTCCTTAAATTAAAAAAAAAAAAGACTACTGGAAAAGAGTAGGAATTAATGGATTATCATAGAAAAGTTGGATTTGGGGTTACTTGTCAATTGAACTCTTAGGTAGCTTAAGCTGTAGAATTTCTCTGGCCTCACATTTGGCCAATCGGGTAAGAATTCTAACTACCAGAAGCGTTTTTTAAATGTTCATTTTAGCTTCGGAAACAAAACAGCAGCGTCTATTGGTTCTAAGAATACAGTCTTCAGAGACATTTGTCTCTCAGTAAGGGGTGGTTTTCTTCAGCTGTGGGGAGATGAAAGGGGGGCCTGTTGAAGGTGTCATTCCAAATCTAATTTAGAATAGTGCATAGTGTGTAAAACTCCCACTCAGGCTAGAAAAGGGAACAAAATAATAAGCTAAATCTATAAACATGCACCAAAGGTAAAAAGCCTTTAAATATCTGTAAGCTAATTTACATAATTATATTGCATAATTACATAATTCAAGAAACCTCCCTTAATTACATATGTACACTCTTCCCCCCAGCAGCTTTAAACATGTTCACTCCAACAATTAAATCAAGGCTAGAGAAGGAAGGAAGCGATGGTCAGAGGGACAAAAGAAACCTTCCTCTGCAAGGGGGACTGCCTTTGTGTATAGTCTGTTTATAAAGAGCAAGGGAAGCCTACCTTTCAAAAGTGCCTGACTAATTTTGGGATGTCTTTTAGCAACACTGGGGTACGTGTACTATAATTCCTAATCATATAACATGATTTCTATAGACAGATCACAACTAAACACTGAATTCTGTTAAGAATGAAGACCAAAAAATAAATGGCACTGGAAAGGAGTAGGAGGTTTGGGGTGGGAAGGGAAGGGAAGAGTAGGTGTGAGTCATGTGTTTAAGAGAATATACAATTTGGGTGGCTCAGTGGATTGAGAGTCAGGTCTAGAGATGGGAAGTCCTGGGTTCACAGACATTTCCTAGCTGTGTGACCCCGGGCAAGTCCCTTAACTCCCATTGCCTAGCCCCTACCACTCTTTTGCCTTGGAACCAATACACAGTATTGATTTCAAGATGGAAGGCAAGGGTTAAGAAACAAAGAAACAAAGATGAAATGGGTATTTAAGTTTGTAAAACCAATACTCACAGGAAGAGGACCCAAATCATTAGGATTCAAAGATGCCTTTGATCGTAAATGTACTGGAAATTTCAGTCGTGGATCTTCCTGGAATAAGAATGTGAAAGGAAGTTTCCATTAGTGAATAATATAAAGAACTATTTGTGTGTGGTCACTGGCTGCCCCTCTTTGTGGATATGCAGTCCAGGGTAAGGAAGGTATCCTTTGTATCAGAGCTGCGTCATCCCCTGTGTTGGAAATGGGAGAATCTTTTCCTCTTCTTCTCCATCTTCTGTCCCTGTTCCACATACCAAATACCCCATCTTTTCTATTCATCATCCATCCACCATGATGAGAATGTGCATCATTCTCATTTCTGCCTTAGAATCCTGAATTTCCTTCAAAACTCACGTGCCACAAAAAACCTTTCCTGATTCCATCTGCCCCAATCCAGCTGCTACAGACATTTTTCCCCAAAAGTCTTCGTTATCATTTTGTACAGAAGACACTTACTAACTGTGTGATCCTGGGCATGTCACTTAACTCAGTTTCCTTATTTATAAAATGGTCTGGAAAATAAAATGACAAACCATGCCAGCATCTTTGCCAGGAAAATCTCAAATGGGGTCACAAAAAGTCAGACATGACTGAATGAGTGAACAGCAGTAGATATCTATTAGAATGTGAGCTACTCAACAGCATGGACTGCCGGACTTTCCTATTTGTAGCTTTAGCACTTAGCACCATGCTTGGCATTCTGTTGTTGTGTTTAATAAATACCTGCTTCCATCCTATTCTAAAATGTTACAAAGAGTTGTATTTTTAAAAATGTATATATTACTATTTCCTAAAAAGAAAGCCACCTCCAGCTTCCAAAGGTCTAGATTCCTAAAGTATTTTAAGCACTGTTTCCTAATTATTTCATTATTACTTTAAAATGTGGAATTACTAACAAGAAGATTGACTAAAGTCTACAGATTAAATCTTAATTTTGGCTTATTTTTGAAAATGGAAACAAAAATAACCTTAAATGTTCAGGATAATTTGAAAAGATTACAATTTAGAAGAAACCAGAGAGAATGAGCAAAGCTTTAAAAAAAATTATAAAAGATAAGGTTTGAGCCTACATTCTAACAACACCAAAAATTATGTCTATTTCTATTAAAGTTAATAATGCAGAGAAAAAACAGTCCTTATGTCTCGAATACGCAAGGCAGAAAACAATGCAGCCTTGCATAATAAATAACACTTAAGCAGAAAGGGTCATTTTGTGGCATTTTTCAATCCTTTAAACAACCCGTTATTGCTCAGATATAGACACATTAATTAGATACATTCAATCATTTTAATATTTCTGCTAGCAAGTTATTAAAGGTTTTCTGCATCAGCATCTTTTTTCAAGGCAAAAGTATAAATCATATTTATCTCTGAATCACAATAACATTACACGATGATCTGGAAGAAATGTTACAGACAAAAAACTGGTAAAATAAATGTTTTGCCAAGTATTTTGGTGTTTTAACAAGATGTTAATGCATAATAAGAAATGAGACCAATTATACTGGAAAATGACATCAAGCTATGTCAATATTTTACAGTAAATGGACAATAATAGATACAGAAATTATTACTCTTAATTTTTAAAACATCATTTTCAATTATGATGCCACAATTATTCTAATACAACATTGCAATATATAGTAAATATCTAAAAATAAGGCTCAAGAATCCTATGACTGATTTAATTTTAATGGGAAAATTTTGAGACAGGAGACTATCAATACATAACGCTTTATTTTTAAACCTTTACTTTCTGTCTTAGAAGCAATACCATGCATTGGTTCCAAGGCAGAAGAGCAGTAAGGGCTAGGCAATGAGGGTTAAATGACTTGCCCAGGATCACCCACTAGAAAGTATCTGAGGACAGATTTGAATCTAGAACTTCCCATCTGTAGATCTGACTCTCAATCCACTGAATCACCTAGCTGCCCCCTACATAATGCTATATTTACAAACTTTGAGCTGTAATTAGATACAATTACTTCCGGGGGTGAGCTGGTAAATATTTAACAATTGGCTCTCCAGGAGGAAAAAGTCATTCATGAAAGGCTTCTATATGTATTGTTAACATTTTCCCCATTAAGTTTTAAAAATCTAGGTAATCAACAAAACAATAAATCAAGCCCTAATGTGTAAAATTTGTTCACTTTAAATGTGTAAACTTTCACCAAAAGTTTAACAACCAGCTTTCACTGAAAACTGTTCTAGCAGGCTTTATCTTCAGCAGAACTCCTAAACATCTAGGGCACAGCACAAAGAACAATGCATATGGAGTCGGAGGAGTTTGGCTTGAATCCTGGCTGTAAAAAGCTGGACCAGGTTATATTGAAGTTTCCTTATTGTTTTAAAACCTATGAAGTGTTCAGAGTGCATCAAATATGTCCAGGTATGTCTATATCACCAATCCCACTTTAAATGGAACCTGAACTTAACAGAAAATCCCACTGTAATATCCATTGTCCAATGTCATGGACCAGTTATTCTTTCTTTCAAATCCTGTCTTTTTTCTTTTTTTTTATCCCCAGAAAGAAGCCTGAGGAGTTGGCATGCCAATGTCCTCTTCTGTGTTTTTACTGTCTTATTTGCTTTATCTTTTTATGGCTAATTCCTCATCACCCATCTTTGGCTTGAAGGAAAGGAAAACATCTTTCTCACAACACAGCAGAGAGCCATTTTAGGTGGCTTCATTTTGTTGTGTGTGGTTTTTAAAAAACTGCCATTATCCATTTATTTGAAGAAATTCCAAGATGACAATTTCTTTAAATTTTTTTTAAAATAATGCCTTTTGCTTTTATTTTACACATTTATTTATTTAAATCCTTATTTTCTGTCCTAATAATAATAACTCTAAGACATAAGGGCAAGGGCAAGGCAGAGTTAAGTGACCTGTCCAGGAACACACAGCTAGGAATTATCACATTTATTTTTAAACATACAATCTTCCATTTGATAGTGAGTTTTTCTTCATAACAATTTTTTGCTATTTACTATTTGCTAGCCTCTATATCTAGCTCCTTCCTACAGTCTTCTTAAAAAATATTTGAGATTTTTAGGCTTTTCTTTGACTTTTTTTCAATTCTTAGAACTGAACCATACTTTTTCATTGTTTTCCTTTACACTCATCTTTGCCTTAAGTTTTAAGTTTTAAGGCATTTGCTGACAGTCTAGAAATCTTTACAAACTTCCTAGACTTTCTCTACAACAGTGGTATTTTTACTTGTGCTTTCATGGATGTTGCAAGGCAAGACGGTTAAGTGTTTCATTAAATGATATTGCTTATAGATTCCCCCTAAAGCCCTTACCTTCTGCCATAAAATCAAAAATATATATTGGTTCTAAGGCAGAAGAGTGACAAGGGCTAGGCAGTGGGCCTGAAGTGACTTGTCCAGATCATCCAACTTGGAATTGTCTGAGGTCAAATTTTAAACCCAGAACCTCCTGCCTGTCTCTAGATCTGGCTCCCAATCTCCTAGGCCACCTAGCTACCCCACTCAATCATATACTTTCAATAAAAGATGACTACTACAAAGAAATGAAAGCTGTAGAAATAAAAATGATTATTTTTAAATGATTAAATTATTATTAAAAAACTGATAGACCCATAAACCAGTTATCTCATCATAAATAATATTTGTATCTATATTTTTAATCTTGTATGGAACCCCTATGGAATAATTAATCCAATAAGTATTTTATTAAGTATAGAACATGTGTAAAGCAATGTGTTAGGGACCAATGAGGTATATGATTTACGGAAGAAACAATATCTTCAATCAAGCAGTTCATAGTCTAGTAAGGGTTATGATAAAAATATAGAGAGCTACAAAATAAAATGCTATATGAGCTTTAAGGGAGGTTTTTATTGACTTAGTAAAAATCAGCTTATCAAAAGAAGTGGTGTTTGTTTCTTCTCTGTAAAAATTATTCACTCACTATTCTTTTCTCCTTTTAGTGATAAATGTTCTCAAGAATGACAGATGGACACACCCATACCAATGATAAAAAGTTTCCTTTTCACAATGAAATAATTTTATGAAGATTTTTAAGACATGAGAGAACCATGGCTAATTGGAAAAAAAAAAGGCTCTGTAGTGAGAAGTTTTGTTGTTGTTGTTGTTGTTGTTGAGTCGTTTCAGTTCTGTCTGACTCTTCATGACCCCATTTGGAATTTTCTTGGCAGAGATACTAGTGTGGTTTGTCATTTCCTTCTCCAGCTCATTTTACAGATGACAAAACAGAGGCAAACAGGGTTCAGTGACATGGTCAGGGTCACACAGTCAGTAAGTATCTGAGGCTGTATTTGAACTCGGGAAGAAGAGTCTTCCTGACTTTCAGGCCTGGTACACTCTCCACTATGTCTCTAAAGCAAGAAGACTTGGGTGCAAATCTCAATCTCAGATCTTACTACCAACATGACTTTAGTTAAGACATTTAACTTCTTTGTAAAATGACTTATCTGGAAAATTAGATGGTTGGATTAGATTGCCTCAATGGTCTCTTCCAGTTCTAAATATATGATCCCATATTTAAAAAATTAATATTTCTGAAATACTCTTTCCATATTTAAAAGAATGCTTTGACTAGTTCTAGAATATGCTAGATCTCACTCATGGAATAAAATCCTGAAGGAAAAAAGAGACATTTGGAGTCAGAGTACCTGAATTCAAATTCTAACTCTATTATTCAGTTTTTGGGTGAACTAAGGGCAAGCTAATTCAATTTCCTGGGCCTCAGCCTTCTAATACATATTTTTTAAAAAGGGTTGAGCTAGAAGAGATTTAGTGCTAGAGGGAACCTCAAATATCATGGAGTATAGCTTCCTAAATGGAACCTGGGGCTTGGATAGGTAAAGTGACTTATTACATAGTTACTCAACAACAGAATTGGACCACAGTTGTTCAGTCATTTCAGTCATGTTCAACTCTTTATGATTCCATTTGGAGTTTTCCTTTCAAAGATGATGGGGTGGTCTGCCTTTTCCTTCTCATTTTACAGATGAGGACAGTGAGGCCAACAGGATTAAATGACTTGGCCAAGATTACACATTTGGTCAGGGTCTGAGGTCAGATTTGAACTCAGGAAGATGAGTGTTCCACACTCCAGGCCCAGAGCTCAAAGCATTATGGTGCCATGACCTGTAGAATTGGGCTACCAACCCTCTAAAAAAAACCAATGCCTCTGCCCCCTGTGAAGATGGGATTAACTCTTCCCTTGCCCACTTTTAGATTTAATCACGAGGAGATTATACACCCCACTTATCCTTAAATATGGGGAGGTCTGTGACCCACGTGTCCTTTAGTGGGTGACGAATCAGAAGCGACTGACTGCCCCCTGGGCAGTCCTAAGCAAAGCTAAATCTATAATTGGTTCACGTAAAGTGGAAGGAATGCAAGGGAAGTGACATGGAGAGGTGTCTTTAAAAGCAGTGGCAATTTCCTGTGAAGTCGGTTCTTCAGAGTTTGGACTTCAAATTGGAATTGGAATTTGAGTTAGAAGTTGGTGAAGATCTGCTTCGTGGACTTGAGACTTTGAAATTTGGTGAGACTGTTCTTGAATCTCTCCCTTTGGACTACCATGTGGGTGAGGGAAAAGGCTGACTCCTTTTCCTGGCTTTTTTGGAGATACTAGCCTCCAGAGAGACCTCTCCTCTTAGAGGAGGCTTTGAGGCTAGAACCCTTGTTTAATTTACCTCTGGGCCCCTCTTTGCTGGGGACTCTAAAGCCCTGCTTGGTTCAGACAGAGCAGAGTAATTATCTCTCTCTCTCTCTCTCTCTCTCTCTCTCTCTCTCTCTCTCTCTCTCTCTCTCTTTCTCTCTGTAAATAAACTACCATTAAAAGTCATCCTGACTTGAGTAATATTTTTGGTGACCACATTTTAATACATTTAGTACAACCTTTAATTTTTTTTAATTTTTTTTTTTTTATTTTAAACCCTTAACTTCTGTGTATTGGCTCCTTGGTGGAAGAGTGGTAAGGGTAGGCAATGGGGGTCAAGTGACTTGCCCAGGGTCACACAGCTGGGAAATGTCTGAGGCCGGATTTGAACCTAGGACCTCCTGTCTCTAGGCCTGGCTCTCAATCCACTGAGCTACCCAGCTGCCCCCTACAACCTTTAATTTTTAACCCTTACTCACCAAGAACTCTCTAATGTCCTTTGTCCTAAATGTAAGTGCTTTAGAATAAATAAGCTTGGGCTCATTTATTTAGTAAAGTTAGGGATCCTTCATACTCTGAAAATTGGCCACCAGCTGTGTACCCAGTGAAAGAATATAAAATAAGCAGCCCAGTGGTTATGAGGGCAACAATGGGGATTGGAATGCAGAAAGCTACAATCTCTTATCTAATCACCTTTGTGAGTGTTGGCAAGCTTTTCCCAGAAACTTCTTTGGGTTTTGCAGTTCAGCTCTCTCTATTTGGAGATCATTGGTCTCTAAGGGGCACTGATCTCTTAAACTGGCCTTCGTTAGTCACAGGCTAATAAATAAATGAGGTAAGCACAGCCAACACAGCAAGGCAATACTCTTAGGCTGACTACTTCATTCCAATTATCTTCTAACTTTTCATTCTAGATGAGTGGCAGAATATCTTTACTTTTAATGTATTCTAGTAGAAGGTTAATCTTTCTGAGGTGGCTAGGTGGCTCAATGGATAGAGATGAGAGATTCAGAGTTCAAATATGGCCCCAGACACTTCCTAGCAGTGCAACTCTGGAAACTCAGAACCCCAGTTGCCTAGCCCTTACATCTCTTCTGCCTTGGTTCCGATAGATTCAAACACAGAATATAATGTTTTTGTTTTTCTTAAAGTTACATTTTCCTGGTAAAGTTTTTTTGTTGTTGTTATTGTTGGTGGTAGAAGGTTACAGTTGAAACTTTAGGAAATTCAGAGGCCTTGATGATGTAGAAGGGAATTTTTATACTTTCTCCCCCAAATATTGTTTTAAACTTGTACCTTCTTCTGTCTTAGAATGGATACCAAATATCTATTTTAGCTCCCCATCTACTGAGCCACCCAGCTACCCCTCTCTCAAATATTCTTAACCAGTCATACCAGTTCTTTCTTTTTCTGTGAAAAGGTCAAAATTTAAAGCATAGCTCTGCTTTTTACTTTTAAACATAAAAAATAAATAAAAGCAAAAAGACTAAAACCTGAAAATGATCTTCATAGACAACGCCAACCCCTCAACCCCCTGTTAAAATAAACATGCAAGGCAGCCCTGTCCATCTAGAGCGAGAGCCTGTGTATAGGTTTTTGTTTCAAAGACACAATGCAGCTGTGTCAGGGAATACTCCTGATTCAAAATGAGAGGGGTGGAGGCTTTGGAATCACCAGTTGTTAACTAGGAAATGTCCAAACAATGCCACAAAGTGAACCTTCTCAAAAACAAAAATCTATTTAAAAATGTATAAATTAGCAAATATGGCAAATATTTCTAATCTGGACAGAAAACTAGAAACAAAAGATAAAACTGCTTCGCTCAGCATCAATATATGTTAACAAACAAAGCTCATGCTACTTAAAATTAAATCCACACAGCAGCAATTACACTGAGCTAGTGATGTGAAAGGCTGTGAAAGGTTAGAGGATTTGATTACTAAGCCAGCTCAAATTACTAAAATCATAGCTTATATTGGCAGGCCACAGTGGCTCCAGATACTAATCCATCCCTTTTTATACATTCTTCCCCTATTCTAGCTCCAATTTCTAGCTAGGTTTTGAAATTACAGTAGTTCAACAGCAAATGGAACTGGGTACCCTGGAAAGAAAACTGCATATGTTATGTTACAACAGAGTTTAAATTATTTGTAACCATGAAAGGAATTGTCCACATAACATAATGAGTTTTGTTTATTTTTTTTTAAGATAGCAGTAGAATATTTAAATTTTATTTTGCTTTAGATCTTGGGCTCAATAGGAAAAGGGTATTACATAAATCTGTAATACTGATAAAAATAAATGCTTTATCAAAAAGGCCTACTTAAATGGGATTTCAAAGCACTCTATCTACATACATAAATGTGTATGCGTGTATTTACTGTTATAAAATTTTAGATCAGTATTCTTAGTTGTATTTTACATGATGGTTTTTTTCTAATATAGCTAGCCATACAACAGGATAAAAATATTCACAAGGAAAATTATATTCAGGGAACTGAGTGAACATACACCCAGAATTACACCATTTGTTTAAAATTAAGTCAACTTCTCCACAGTGGTTTAAGACCTAATATAAATCTTAATTACCTGATTAATTTACATGCTTTTAAAAAAAAGAGAAAAAAACCCATAAAAAAGATGATGTAGTGCAACTATAAATAAGGGCACTGAAGCAAAATATAAATGGCTAAAATTAGATTTTACAGGTGATGTTTTAAATCCTGAGTTGTTTTTTTTAAAGGTTACAGTGTCTATTAACCTATTATAAGGATTTATTTTTTGCATACTCCATTAACTTCTATAATATTGAGGGTCAGTGAGAATTTCTATGTCTAGAATCTGGGTCAGAGATTTCGTCTTGTTTACTGCTTCTTGCATTTTTTTTGTCCTTAGGAATCCCAAAGAATGTTTTCCATTTTAACAGAATTTGGCTAATAAATGGAGAAAAATGATTTTCGTGTCTAAGTGACAAACCCCTCATCTTTCCACCTTTGGGAATGGGAAGGGGAAGATGGTTTGCTAGTCCACCTCTTAATTGGCTATCCACCCATTACAAATGTCTTGGGATGTACAAGGGAAGAGCTAAATTATGAGCTCCTAAAACTATTAAGCTGCCTGACCCAGCTTCATAGATCTATATATAACTACTGGTTATAATGCTGGCTTAATCAATAAAAAGATATATATTCAACAAACTAATATTTCTTACCCCAAATCCATCTGTCAGAATGATTTTAATCACATTACCTATCTACCTATCTCTGCCTTTTTAGCATAAATATCTTTTTCATCAAACAGAATGAAACAGCAAATTTTATTTTGAAATGAAAAATGTCAAAGCTTAGAACCCAATCTAAGTCTGGAGGTCAGATTCAGTGCAAACATTCCAGTTTCAAAGATGATGAATCGATTCAACTTTTGGGCATAAGATCTTAGGTGAGATAGGTATCGGAAACACTATGATTTTTAAGACATCTTTTGATATTAAAAAAAGGAAGCTTTTAGCAATATCAGAAGAAAGGGCTTATATACAGCCCTAACCAAAAGCCAGAGAATCAGCCAGGGTCACAAAATCAATTTTCTTTCCTTTAAATATGAAAACTAAGAGAATAAGAAAAAAACAACTAAAGATATTAAGAAAATATCTATATCTGATTTGCTATAGCTTGATTTTATCTACATTAGATAATTTAATAGAATTATAGGACTAAGGAAAAGCAAAAAGTCCAAATTCACCTTACCCATGTGGTAGTCTTTGTATTATGATCAATGAAGAATGGACGGCCATTTGGAGCTATCCGCATTTCCCAACCAGGTGGCAAGAAGCTCTGTGTCACTTTGTGCTGTGGTTTTGGAGAGTTATAAGGTGATGGCTGTGGAGACTGTGGATTGGAAAGGGTGTCCTTCACAGCTCGACGTATGGGTGAATCTTTGGCACCCTAAGGAGCAAGGATATACATTAGAACTTTCCCATTGCCAATTCAGATAAGCCCAAGTGGGCTGGTGGAAAGCTTCTCACTGGAGAAGGAAGAGTAGGCATCTAATTATAATAAGAATATGTATTCATGCATTTACCTTGACTCACTTTTTTCAACCTCACCTAAACTATTTCTTACTTTAGTATTTCTCTATGGCTATCAAGGAATGCTTCCAAACATAAATTCCACTAATCAGTTATTTAGCATACCTGAAATATAGTTTTGTGCTAAGCTCAGGGAGGATTTCAAAGACCACAAAGAATATTGGTCCCTGCCCTTTAGAGCTCACAATCTAATGGGGAAATCTTTACAGTGACAAAATGTAAAAACTTGTTTATTGAAGGAAAACAATGTCTTGAGGCTTTTGTGCATAATCATAGATGTCAACTTTAAGAATTAAACTCTGGTTTTGAGGAAGTTTGCTCTACACAAGACACATTTTCTTCATTGTCTGCACACATTTTAAACATGTGGCATCAAGAATCCCTTGAATTTAAGTGAAACACAATTACTCTCCCAATAATGTAACTGCTTGGTGCCTTGAAAGGATTCCTTTTCCATTTATTTATTTTCTTATGACAATCATTGCAAAGAAACAATGTTGTAAACAGCACAAATGATAGCACAAGCCAAATGCCCAGCCGTGATTTGTAGACTACAGGAACAACCACAACACCTATGCCAGAATCTTTGCTTGAAAAACACAAATGCAGATAGAATGACAATTCCAAGTTTTCCTAACGATGAAAGCAACAGCTACATTGTAAAGCTCAAAACAGAAGCCTTTGGAAGGTTTATAAAATGAAATTAGGTGAGAGTCCGTAGTGGAAAGCAAGAAACACAGTCATGATGGCAGAGGTCCCAACCAAGATGGAATAATTCACGACTCACCAAGGGCCCAGCAAAATGAGTATGGAAATTAAGTGAGAGGAATCAAAGGATGTTGGCTAGGCAAAACAGAGAAGCATGTAGAAAAGCTGCAAGAAGAACACCTTGACTATGAAGGGAAACAACAGACCATGGAGAGAAAGGGAGAAGGGGGCTGCCAAACTGGAGCCAGAGTTAAAAGACAAGAGAAAGAATGAGAGAGAAGTCACGGGATAGAAGTGATCCTGGGTTAGATGAGACAGACTTCTCACCTCCAGCGGCGCAGATAAAGTTACTGTGGGCGAACTGAGGCTACGAGGCCGGCGGATCTGGGGCTCACTTAGATGGTTGTTACTGTTGGAAGCTGATCCAGATGCACCATCTTCGGCAAGCTATTTTAGAGGCAAAAACAAGTTAGCTAAATGTGAGGATGTTCTTCTGTCTCTGATTAGGCTGTGCAACCCCCAAACACAACAACCACCACCACAACAACAACAAAAGGCCTGGCATATTTAAGTCTTAGGGGGAAATAATTAAACATAATAATCATGGGGAGAAGAAGCGGGGAAATATTATCGAGGAGAATAAAAATGAATCACTCTCCCAAAATGAAAACTATCTTCAGCCAAGGGAAAAAAAAGATGTTAGCACCACATTATAATGGACTGTTTTTATTCCAAAAGTCTCATTTGTTTAATATTCTAAAAATGAACCCAATTATATTTCATCTTGGGCACCCAAGAAGAAATGTTTCTGCAGGCAAACATTATACTCAAATTTATACTATATTTGGTGGAATATAGTTTTTCTTCATGAATCTTTTAGTAGAATGGATGAATTTTGAGAAAAAAAAAAACAACAATGAAATGGGCCATATTTTCAAAATCTACTGTCTGCCATTTTTAGTCAGATGGAATCTTCATACCTGCATAATGGGCCGAGTCCAAGTTGTAGTTCGATTGTTATGATTGACATAGTATGTGCGTCCCTTAGCATCTTTCCTTTCTTCCCAGCCTGAAGGGAGGCCCGGCGTAGTATGTACGTAGGCCACTGATGGCTGTTTATGCAAGAAACTGGCATTATTTTATGCTTTGTAATCATTCTGAGAATAGCTTTATAAAGTCATTTCCACTTGGAGAATCCTTTTACCTTAACATAACATGTTAATGTTATTTAGAGGGGAAGGCCACAGGAGAACATTTAAAAGGGGTAATCTTCAAATTGTAAAGCTTCCAGTCATGTAATATTGTTAGGTATGCAGTATCACTACACTATATAATTAAGAGAACCAAATACAAGAATGAGTAAATTTGTAAGCCCTAAAGTCTGTTGGATTTACAGAGCCACTGCTCTGGAAATGATAATAATGAAAGACTGCTTGTTCATAAAAGTCTATTTGAGGTCATGAACAATTTTTCAAGAATCTAATAAAATTCAAATGCCATTTTTCATTAAAGCAAGGCCTCAGTGTCTCACTAGTTCTTCTTGAGAGAATACATTTCCCCAATTAAATGCAATAGAGATGCTCCCTTACTTTTCCTTTCCAAATTAAACCTCACCTGCACCTTCTAACATGCAAAATCCTTTTAGAGAAAAGAAAGTATTTATTTTACAAGAAAGGGGCTCATTTTCTGATTCTTTGCTATTAGATACATTTTGGTGAATATGAGACCTTTATTTCCATCCTTTACCTCCTTGGGACATATATGCCTGGCCAGGGGAACTCAGCTTCAGAGGATATGGATCCTTAAATATTTTATTAGCATAGTTTCAAGTTTTCCTGAATGGAAGGTTGGACAAATTCAAAGCTCTACAAACAACATATCAGTGTGCTTGTCTTACATAAGCCTTTCTAACACTAACTATATAGCAAGGCTCTTTTTAAAAGGATTATACACCTGACAAATATGTAATCACAGGTAGAAAATAAGAGCAGAAGTTTCTCTGCAATGCCTTGGATTTCTCAGGCTTTGATACTACCACTAGTTAAGAATTATTTATTAGTTACAGAAGAGAGGCTGATCTAAAAAAGTCTAAATATAACTTTTTTTCTTAAATCCAAGGTTGTAGATCTGAGGAATATATCCTCTCACAGCTGCTTTAGTGCCCCTATCTAGTAGGACAGAGGGTAAAATTCTGTGTTATTTAAAAACAAGTATACAAAAAATCTTTCAAAGGTTAGCAAGTCTGAAGACTGAAATAACCCTTTTGCATGTAAAGCTGTAAGAAAGAGGTTGATCTTTCACTATCATCTTCCCTATTTAGGGGCTCCCCTTAGACAACCATTACTGGAATAAATGCTATTATGATTTCTTCTCTTTTTTCTTTTTCTTTTTCTTTTTTTTTTTTAACCCTTGTACTTGGGTGTATTGTCTCATAGGTGGAAGAGTGGTAAGGGTGGGCAATGGGGGTCAAGTGACTTGCCCAGGGTCACACAGCTGGGAAGTGGCTGAGGCCGGGTTTGAACCTAGGACCTCCTGTCTCTAGGTCTGACTCTCACTCCACTGAGCTACCCAGCTGCCCCCATGATTTCTTTATTTAACTAAGAATGAAAACATTTTTGAAACAAAGAAGACTTATACAAACTGATGCAGAGTGAAGTAAGCAGAACCAGTAGCACAATTTAAATAGTAGCAACAACAATGTAAAGACAAAGAAGTTGAAAAGATTTAAGAACTCTGAATAATATAATGACCAAGATGTGCGAGGGCCAATAATGAAGCATGCAACCTAGTTTCTGACAAAAGGTGATGGCCTCATGTTACAGAATGAGTCACAAATTTTTGGACATAGTCATTTATGGGAATTTGTTTTCCTTGACTATATGTATGTTTGTTTTAAAGATTTTTTTTTTCCTTTTTAATGAGGGATGGGGAAGGAAAAGAGGAGAGAAAATAAATGCTTATTAACTTTAAAAGGAAAAAAAGAATAAATAAATTTGTAATCTAAGTTCTCCCTAATGACTCTAGTCTCTTTGAGGTTGATATTAAGTTTAGCATCATCTAAAAGCCTTGGCAAAGCAGCACACAGAAAGGTGGTGTCATGTGGGTGGGTGACCATAGTGTACTTGCTGGAAATAGCATCTTATAACAGGAGGTTCTGCCATGTAACTTGGGCAACATTTTACAGGAGGTCAAAGATTTCACTTCATGTACTATATGGCACATTCCAGATGGGAATTAATTTACCCCACTGGAAGCCTAACACTTAAGATTATTTTTTTTATAAGGAAGCACTTTTTTGAAAGTAAGTTAGATAGCTTAGGTGTATCTGCTAAATTTTGGTCATACCTATTTTATGGTAAAATTCCACAGATAGAACCTAAAACTATTATGATGGTGATAGAAGTAATGACATTATATGAAAATCAAGAGTCTCCATAGAAACTTCATTCTCTGTCATCTATTGAAAAATATTAAGTAATAAAGCCTTAAAATTCACTGCCCTATTCTCTAGTCCAGGGCTGAAAGGGATTCCTTTCAAAGAGTGAACCATAACAAATTTTTATCTTGGCAGTTTCTGATAAAAAAGAATGAGTGAGTAGATGTACTAGGAAATTAACAAGTTTGTGCACTTCTTGTTAACTATGGCAGCCCTACAGTTTTGAGCAGGCATATTCATTTGAATGTATTCTGACTTAATGTTATGTGAGGAATGCATATAGGTCACAAAGTTTTGACCTACTGTATCATTCTAAAAGAAAATGTTTAGCTAAATGCAGGAAGGCAAAATCTAGCTGAGTCCTACTGATAAAATTATTTATTGTGTGGGCCCCTTTTCCTCTATAACACCCCAATGGAGAAAGAAAGGCAATGTGGAATGCCTTCATAAAATTTTATGAATCACGAAGTATCTTTTTTAGGCCTTTTGATAGACTTGCTAAGTACATATGATCAGAAGATGAAAAATTAAGAGCTGGATAGGATCTCTAATGTCATTCAGTCTACCCCTCACTCATTCCACAGATGAGTAAATGAAGACCCCCCAGAGGTGAAGTGGCCACAAAGGCATCTGATCAGAAAAGATCCATTAGATGATCAGTGAAAGTTATAACAATGTATTAATGAAATGAATTTTCACAAAATTAAAATAACTTGAATAGGATGGGTAGCTATAACAAAACAGTAATAACTGCTAAAAGTTTAAAGGGCTTTTAAAGATGAACACAGCAAGTTGGTTACCTCAAACATTCTAGGTTAAGTAATGTATTATAATCATCTCCATTATAGATGAGGAAATGAAATGACTTATCCACAACTATATATTTACTAAGTCTTAGAGCCCAGACTCAAAGCCCCAGATTCTAAGTCTCCAGGTTCTAAAAGTACCTCTTTATGACACAAAACTGTCTCTAGTAGAACTGGAAGCTGAATTAAGGATGCTTTGTTCAATGATCTAGCTATAAGACTAGCTAACAGGACAATCTTACTTATGGACTTTCTCCCCTTAGGAGAATAATAAATAACAACTCATATTTGTATAATGTCTTAAAGTGCATGAAATCAAAGCATGGTTGGAAACACTGACTAATAAAACGATCAATATTCCTAATGATGTGAAATGAAGCTGGAGATTCTAACTCCTTTAAACTGAATGATGTTCCTGAAATAATTGGCGGTCTTTGAAATCAGTTAACTTGGGTAGCCAACCCAGGACACAGACATGTAATACTCTCCCAACAAGGCAGTGTTGATAACAATGCATGATTCAGGCTTTATACAAAGCTAGAAAGGGCAAAGTACAAGGACAGTTGTGGTCATTTGACAAAAAGATTTCTAATGTTTCATCCTTATGTTTTTCATAAGCTACTTCCCAAAATGGTCCTTGAGAAAGAAGTTAACAGCTACAAACAAGTTTTCATAGAGGATTTCACATTTCTTCCATCTCTCATGCTAAATATTTTACTATTGTGCCTAGTGATGCTACCTAGCCATCAATTGCAATTGCATAATTGTGGAATTTAGGTAAATTTTAAAAAATAAATTATAGTATCAAACAGTTAAAGTCATAATATGCTCCCAAAAGAAGATATTGCCATAATGGAAAAGATGATGAAAGAATTTGAACTCATTAGACGAGGTTTCAATCATACTCTAGAGGCTGGCATGATCTTAAGTAAGTTTGTGATCTTTCTGAATCTTAGTTTTTTCAGTTGTAAAAGGATGGGGTTAGATGAGGTGACCTTTAAGATCCTTTAAATTTAAATTTTTATTTAAAAATACTTGCCCATGTAAGAAATTTTTCAAGATTCTCTCAAATTCCAGAACTTTGTTATACTTCTGGCATACAAACCAAATTCTAGCACCTTACACTGCAAGGCAGGGCAGAATACTTATCTGTTTCCTTCTTTCATATCATGCCATAGTATATTATTGTCCCTAGTGTAAAAATAATATTAATGCTAATTTATATAGCACAATAAGGTTGGAAACATACTTTACATACATTCTCTCATTTGATTCTCACCATAATCCTGATATTTAGTTGCTATTATTATTTCTATTTTACATGAAATGCTTATAAGTAGAAGATAAAGGTAAACAATAAAAGGACAAAACACTGATAGAGAAAGATGGAGACTGATAGAGAATGATGGGAAGACTCAAGGTTTCCATCAACGTCTAGGTGGGGCAAGATTTGAACTAAAGTCTTCTTGACTCTATAGTACTCTTTCAATAATGGCATGCCTTCTCCTAGACAAGAAATCAAAAGGCTTGGAATCTGGACTCACTTCCACCAATTTAACTATGTAACCTTGGCCAAGTGACATAAACTACCTTAAATTCAATTAGTTGAACTGAACAATACAAACGAAAGCATGGGGAAATAATGTCTTTGATTGCTACTTCCCAGAACTGCAATGAGCTCGTACCCATGAGCCAGATGATGCAGTGTATAGAACACAGGGTCTAGAGTGAGGAAGAACTGAGTTCAAATACAGCCACAAACACTTCCTAGCTGGGAAGATCATTTAAGTCTGTCTCAGTTTCCTCAACTGTAAAATGCAGATGATAAGACCAACCTGCTTCCTAGGGCTATTATAAAGATCTAATGAGATAATATTTGTAGAACACTTAATACAAGGTCTGGCACATAAAAGGAGATTTTGTTTTTGTTTTTGAATTCTAACTTTCTGTCTTAGAACAAACACACTAAATGTCAGTTCCAAGGCAAAGGAGCAATAAGGACTAGGCAATTGGGATTAAATGACCTGCCCAGGTCACACAGTTGGGAAATATCTGAAGCCACATTTGAACCCAGGTCCTTTCACTCCAGATCTGGCTCTCAATCCACCAAACCACCTAGTTGCCCCATGGTAGGTGATTAATAAATGTATATTTCCTTCCTTCCAGCCCAAAGTGGAACTCCTATTTTCTCCTCTATTACATTGTGACCTCTTTAGGGAAAGGCTCTACCTTTTGCCTCCTTTTTATATCACCAGTGCTGAGCTCAGTGCCTGGCATAAAATAGCACTTAATAAATGTTTACTGACTGACCCTAAGCATTCTCAAAGACCACAAAGCACTTTATAAACATAAGATAGCATACTGAGAATAATAATTTCTATTGTGTCATAGAAAGGTCCTATATTATAAACTGACACTAGTTAAGATTGTGTCTTGCCTATAAATCAAAATGATATATATAGCAACATAGGTGTCAAGGTTCCTTTAGACCTTTTTATTTTGAATAGGTATTAATAAGACTACTGAATCTTAAAAAAAAGAAAACAATTGGAAGGGGGAGAACAGATCTGAGAATGCCAAGTACTGCCAAAGGAAGCCCTTTTTATAGTAAAATAATAGGATGCTTGATGATAATGAAATGCTTTTTCATACAATATGTCCTATGATAACCTAGATAGGTGAATATCAATATGTTTTAACCCATTAATCAGGGGAGAAAATCGAAGCTGAGAGATAAAAACCAATTTAAACAAGGCTCAACTTTAGATCTTTTCAGATTCAAAGTTCCACCATCCAAAAGGTTTTAGGACAATGGGTTCAATGCTCTTGTTGGTCTATACACTTTGCCTCAAGGACTGTCTTCTATTTTCCAGAAAGAGACATCAGCAAGCATTTTCCTAGCTTGATGATGAGATTTAGCAATAATCTGCTAGAGAAGAAGCTGTCAAAGAGGAACAAACTAAATTGGGACTCAACTGCTAAGGGAAGTTAATAGCTAGGGATTCTTGGGGTATGGATCATTCTTGCTTTGGAAGTGAAAAATTGCTAAATTCTAGTTAAAGCACAGACATGGGAGCCTTATATTTAAGTAGAGCAAAGAGTATCCTTTTAAAATAACATTTTAAAATCTTGGAAACAATCAGAATGCCCTATAATCATGGTATCAGTGCAGACTATGGTATAATTAATAGATCACAGAATACTATTTAGCAATTAAAAATGAGAAATATGTGAACTACATTGACAAATGGAATAAGTGAAAAAAGAAACATTAAAGATGGTATAGATATATGGAATACAAGTTAAAACTTATGTGTGAATATTAATAAGATAATTAGTCCCCTATGAACATGTGGTTTAAGTTCATGACAAATGCAATATACTTGAGCTTGTAGAAAATATTCACAGACAAGGAAAATAATTCAAGTGACTTGTAGGTAAAACATTGCTTGTTTTCAAATTGTTTAGGTACTTTATTGCGTGCTTCTTTATAAAAACAGTGGTGCATGCATGAATTCATTCTTTTTCCTTACCAGGCTCTAATGGGGCATAGGGGTCAAATCAAGAAAGCAAGAGAGATGTAGCTCCTGCATAACCACGGGATACTTTACAGCTTTGAATTAGTCTGTCAAGTCTCAACTTAAGCTCTGGTATTCTTATTCTTCACATATGTTTATTATTTAGAACAATCCAGTATGAAAGCATCATTCAAAGAATGACAAGGGATTTCCAATTTCTGGTAAGAAGTAGAAATTTCTTGCGCGTCAGCTATGGGTGGGTGAGTGGGGCTGAAGGGAGCATATAGGGGAAAGTAAAAACATGAATCATGTAACCATGGAAAATTTTTCTAAAAAATAAAAAAATATGCATTGTTAAAAAAAAGTAGAAATTTCTGGCAGATGTTAATTTTCATTAAAACAATTTCAAAATGTGAACTAAGGTCAATCTCAACTGCACAGCTACACTTGTCCCAAGATTCAGCATGTAAACTGACAAGATTCACATCAGGTAAACCAGGATCAACTGTAAGAGCCAAACAAATTGATCTAATAAGAAGCAGTAGATTGCCTGTGCACTGATGACTTATAGGTGGATCTTGGGAGGAGTTCACAGGTAACCTGCGGGCTCATAATTTTTCTTTTCTTTTCTGCTCATTCTTACGCACTCTTCTCTCCCACTCCTTTTTTCTGCTTCATAAGATATAGATCTCTCCTAAACTGTTTTGCAACTTGATAACACAAATTATGCTGATTTAACTGATAATTTTGTTCTTGCAAATGGTGTTTTAAATATTAACATTTCAAGTCAATTGCATTTCAAATGATCAACATCCCATTGATTACATAAATACTTTGAATCACTTCCATTTTATAAAGAAAATTATATTTGCTACGTAGCATTTTTTTAAGTATCATAAAGCTCTTAAATGTCTTTTAGAACAGTCAAATAGATTAATGAGATTTTCTTGTCATCCAACAGTATTATTCTTGAAGTATTTCTTAAAGTTTAGAATTTTAAAATATATGTATAGCAAAATATGTAATGTAACAATACAATACATGATTTGTTATAAATATATAGTAAATTAAAATAAATATGCTTATCCATGAGAAAAAAGTTCACACATTAGCTATGTCCAAAAATCTGGCTCATTTTTCTTCCTCTGTCTACCCTAGAAGGCAGGTAATATATAAGTGGTACCTATATTATTGTATAATACATATTTCCTTGTTGTCATGTTGTGAAACAAGATACATATTGCTTACAATAGAGAAAAATTCATGGAGAAAGTAAATTAATTAAATTACTTTCAATAAGCAATATAAAGCAATAAAAGACTTTTTCTTTTAAATAAGGAAAGCCTTATAAGAAATAACCTCTCATCCTTAAAACCACATAGAAATGATAGGGTTCTGATTTAAACAGGTAGAATCAACTTTCAACTACGAAAAAAAATAAAAATGACTTCTGGCCTCTGAAAGCATATGATTTTTCCACAACAATTTCACATTCTTCATTATGCTTTCCTTTTACCAACACTAAAACTATACTGTACTCCTCAAATTTACAACTTCTGTCAGAAAAAGGTCATCTAGAGATATATGCGGTGATAAAGATATTCAGATAGTAGCAGAGAGAAAAACTCATGTGGATGACAGATTACA
The DNA here is from genome assembly GCF_016433145.1 of Gracilinanus agilis. Taxonomy (NCBI): domain Eukaryota; kingdom Metazoa; phylum Chordata; class Mammalia; order Didelphimorphia; family Didelphidae; genus Gracilinanus; species Gracilinanus agilis. Next base: position 389,895,758 of record NC_058130.1, read on the forward strand.
GCATGAGTTCTGATTCCACATTTATAGTTCCACTGATAAAATTTCAAATCAAAAGTATATATAGTTATATAAAGCACAAGAGTAGACTGGAATTGTAAGGAAAAGGAAAAACTATCCAATAATAAAAATCATTCAACAACCAAAAAAGTAATAGATAAAAAGATATAGTAAATGGTTATTTTTAAAAACAGTTTGAATAGTTGCACAGAAAGGTTCCTAGCATCAAAGTTCATTATATAATGCTAATGACTTACTTCGTTGATCAAGGGATTAAAAATAAGAAGCAAAAGCAGTTTGAGGACACACTGGAGTCAATGTTGTTTAAAAAGGCAAAAGAAAATCAATCCTTATATAAGATATTAAAAGCAACCCAAATAGTTTCGTAGCTAGTGTCTGATAAAGAATAGCATTACCGTTGGTTCTTCACCACCAGTGACAGTTGACGAACGGGCTCTCCTAGTTGGGGAACTCTGCTGTTAAATCATAGGTTAGGTCAGTTAAAAATTCTCAGGTAGGGGATTCTCATAATTCCACGAATCAGGAATCACAGCTATGTGTGCATCATTGAGACAGTTAAGCCCTAAGATCAAAATCCTGTTAAATCAAACTGGTTCAGAAGCAAAATCAAGCTAGCAATCACTGATAACTAGTGGAGAAGGAGGATCTTCTTAAATGACCAAAACCAAAATATAGTGTTTTTGTGTTAATGAATAAGCTTCAAGCTGAAACTTTATCAGCATCGTAGTTGTTTCTTATTTTTTTTTAAAGAACTACCACCAAAGGATTAACCCTTTTAGATGTTCTTAGTCACCTCCAAAAAGAACTGATGAATTCTTTGTCCTGACAACATCAGTGTTTGGCCACTGATGATCAGTGAATGCAAAGCAGAGAAAGCTTGAGAAAGCAGAGAAAAAGAGTCAAGCTTAGGGGTGTACTTGAAGTTCCCAAACAGCAGCTTCCAGGAAAGCGAACCCTTGCAAAATTAAAATATACTTTGATCTTACAATATAAATCAAAATGTTGTTAATTAAAAACAATCAAAGAATTATTAGGTTAGAAAAAACTCCAAGAGTTCATCAACATTTACCAGAGCCTGATTTCCCAAAAGATATATACCTAAATCATCCCAGAAAGACATTTGTCTTTTCTATATTCCTATCAAACTCATTATCCACCATTATATTTGGTTTAAGCCACTCAATCTGCTATTATGGCCATCCATTTCACTGGATTATATCTGTGTGTTTGTGTGTGTATGTGTCTTAATCTGTATTAGGCTCAAAAATTACTTAAAACTGACCAAAAATTTTAAAAAAACAGAGAACAAAGCAAGTTTAATTGTATGGAATCAATTATAGGCCAGTAAAAGAATAGATAACAGATCTCTGACAAAGAATGCAGATCACCAATTAGAAGATATATAGAGAGAAGCCAATTACTCTTTGCTATTCTGATGAATGGATAACTTCAAAAACATTTCTAATGAACTCCATAAAAAATTCTTGTAAATGTAAGATATCCTTTATGAATTAAGAAAAGATAATTGTTCATATTTCTTCTTTAGAACTCATTTAAGTTTCATAAAATCAGAAGATTATAGGGTAGGTTTTTTTTGTTTTTTCCATTTTTTTTGTAAAAAACAAACTCTCTTAGGGCCAAATAACAAATTTAAAAGGCTAAACTTTAACTTTAAAAGAGGAAATTTGCATGCAATTTATCATTCTCATGGCTACCCAAAATACCACCCCAAGGTAATTCAAGTATAAATACATACATACATACAAATATATATAAACATATATATATGAACTATATGTTGCTAATTCTGCTTCAATTATATTCAAAACAACTTTTATGAAGATGCTAGTATGTGAAGGCACTGGCACCTGGTTACCAGGGTTACAAAGGCAAAAATGTATTCACTTAAATTTGCCAATAATAACGTTAAACATTAAATGATGGTCAATTCTTTGGCTCAGTCTAGCTGCCTTAAGATGGTTCACAGATTTTATAAGATGCTTAGAAATGCTAGTTTAAGCCACTACAGAATTTAAAGAGAAGATGTTGTAAACCTTAAAGAGTTCTTCATCATTAACAAAATTCATAAAATGGATATAATTTTTTTGGAAAGGGGACAGGAGAAGCCTACATAACAATGTCTATTCAGCATATATGTTTACATGAGCACATTCTCCCTTCCATATCTATTTTTAAATATTTAAGTAATCTTTTAGAACTAAAAAGAATTATCAATGTATGTATTACCAGTAAATTGCTTCTTGGTGAAAACTATAACCATATGAAAAGAATTGGTATTAAAATTGGCTGAGGCTTTTAATATTAGAAGGGATCTCAGAGATCATCTTTTCCAAATGCCACACCTTAAAAAGGTAATTTAAGGCCAAGAGGCCCCCTCACATATGCCTGTAATCAAAGAAAAGCAGGCTTCTGCATTTTGTTGATAGATAGAGCTGTTCTTTTTTTTTTTAATGTGGATATCCACAGTAGGTTAAGAATATCTACCTGCATAGGAAAATCTGCTTTTCAGAATAAAGGGAGGATTTCAAATAAGTTATAATATATTATCTGACAACTAAAAATTAGCTTAGGTTTACCGGTGGTAGATGAGATTGTTCAGCAACTGCATCTGTCACGCTGCAGGACCTCAGTCTTGAAGAAGGTTCTCTTTGCTGGAAGAATAAGAAAAAAACATAAGCTATGGAGTAAATGAATTTAAAAAAAAAAAAAAAAAAAAGCTTGATCACTTAAAAAAAATCATTCAATCCTTTCACTGAAAGCAGAATGAATCTTTATACTACTCTTCTGCTAGTATAATATGAAAGGCAGTTAAGAAGAAACCACCACCTTTCCAAGAAAAATATTTAGAGAAAATCACCTTCCTTTTTTTAGTTCTCAACATTTTTATCCAGATGGTCTCACAGTTGGGCCCTAGTTAGAATTAACTACCAAAAAAAGTAGGGAAAAGAGTTCAAAAAATAAAAGGACAATACATAGGTCATATTTGCATTTTAATCCTACATTTAAAACTAACTTAAAAAGCAAGTAGTTCACTACTTTGGTTTGCAAACTCTTCGGGGCAAATATAATCCATAATGCGAAAGGAAAGATAAAGAAAATGAGAAAGAAAACAGTGAATGTATGATGATGAATAACACTCAATGAATGCCTACAATACACAAAGCACTGGACAGAACAAAGGGTTAATTGTAGTTTTTGTGAAGAGGGACACATAACTTTTTCCTAACTCTCACAAGTCATGGATTCTAGATCCCAGCCTCTGAGGAAAGCTCAGCAAATCTCAGGAAGGAAAAAAACAAAACAAAAAAACAAAAACAAACAAAAAAACCCAACAAACCAAAAACCAAAACTCAGAATGGTATGAAAAATGCTGCCTATTGTTGAAAAATTTGCTATATAGTGTTCTATTTACAAGGTAAGATCATTCAAAATGGCAAAAGAAATATTGACCAAATTACACATGGCCAATGAATAAAGGAATCTCTTGTTTACATCGAAAATAATGACAATAGGTACCCACCACACAAGTAGAGGGATGTATGTGTGTATGTGTGAAATATATAGCTATATACATCTAAGTCAAAAAGCTATAATTTCATCAATGTGGGAGCACCTTCCAACGATGCAGAGGTGTCTGTCTCTAAATTGGGAGATTAGTCCTGATGAGTAGTCTAAGGCTCAGTCTATACTTACATAGTTAGTTAATGGCAAAAGCAGAGTTTGACTCCAAGACTTACATATTCAAAATCTTGTAGTCTATTCACGCTGCCATTTTAGCTCTGTCTGTATATCTGTGTGTCACATTAATTTTTATTTCCCCCCATTTAATTCCGAATCTCATATATTTCATCATGGTATGGATATAACCCTAGGTTCTTCACAATAGAGGGTGAAATTTATTAAGTTATGCCAAGTTGAAAACAGCTATAATAGAGCCTTTCATTCCAGGATTGGACTAGTTAACTCCATATAGATTCACTACTAAGAGGTTTAAAATCAAGGCATGAATTCAAAAGGCTACAAAATTGCCATAAAACTCTATGAAGGTGGGTTCATGACTTGCTTTACTGGAGGAAGTACTCATGCTTATGAAATCATACATTCTTTAAAGTAATGATACATGTCCACTACCTATTTCTTACTTAGCATTTCCTTGATTTAGGTCATTCTTTCCATATGGAAGTGACTGAAAAGCATAAGTATAAATGAATATATCTGTGATCAAATTCTAAACACTTACATTTCTTTAATTCTTTTAGAATTACGAATAAAACTACAAGATGGTGAAGGTAAATTCTCCATGAGGATGTATCAGGAGGTAGATTCCTGAATAAGTGCCATTCTATTTATTTATATTATATATTTATTTATATTCCAGGGATTCCTGGAACATGATAAAGAAGGTGGGTTTGTCTTCTTTTTCCTAGAAGCTCTGCTTTTGAAAACATGATTTTTATTAACTGTACTGGAGCAAAAAATAGCAATATGGCAGCCCTAGATCTAAACAATGTTTTATTGTATTAAGATAAATAGTTATTCATTTTAATATAATCAGTAAGGACTGATTAGCATTAACAGCAAAAAATTACCAATGTATATACTAACTATATACTAATGTATATACAAAATATACTAATGTATAATGTACTTATGTATTCTGCATTAGGTAGAATAAAGGTATTTAATTGTTGTGAGTTCTTTGTAGAAGATCAGATATTTCTACTTTTTATAGGACCAAACATATGACTTTAATCACTTATTTTGTTTCTATAACAGTAGTATTCAATTTCAACTATGTTTTTTAAGATAACAATATCTCTTTTCCTGTCCCTTTGTCACTACATTTTGATTTTCATGTTTCCATCTCGATGACATTTCTCTTTTTATAAAATTTATAATTTCAATATGAAACTGAACTGAATAATCTTCATTAATTTTGGGAAGGAATTTTTATAAAAATCATCCATATTAAACTTTTTACTTATGAGTATATCAGTATTATACTCAAAGTTTTATAAAGCCCTCCTACACTTTATAGTAGATACTAGTTAGATAATGGATTCTTTGGCTAAAGTAATCATTTCTCAAATACCATGTCCAATGTGGACAGCCTGCCATCATTCGTAAGAACATATCTTCATTCTCTATTAGATTGTACAAAGGGGGCTATGTTTATTCTCATTTTTAAAAGTGGTTTGCTTATGGCAGGATTTTCTGAATACTATTTTAGGATAATGCATATTAAGGACCCTACATTGCGATTTTCCCTGCTGATTATGCTTTTTTTTTTCCTCTAGGACCAGAACCACATAAAATTCATTGAATTTTTTTGAAATTTTGTGAACTCTACATCTTCTGCTGCTAAATACTCTTAGTAGGGTCCTGGAAGACAGCTCCTCAAGGAATTTAAACTTTGGGAAAGAGAAATTACTTCTCTCTCTACATTTGCCTTAGGGGATCTCATATCTTCCCATGATTGGATCTCATCATTACTTTCTGTGCATGACTCTTAATCCATTATTTCTGGCACTGATATTCTTTTGAACTCTATACTCACATTTCCCAACAGTTTACTAAACATTACAAATTCATCATGTCCAAAATGGTATTCAATTTGCTCTAAAAGCTATTCCTCTTTTTGACTTCCCAGTTTGAATTAATGGCACCATTATCTCTCCCAGATAGCAAATGTCAAATATCAGGGTACTCCTTTGACTCTGTTCTTATCCTTCAAATTTGATCAGTTTGCAAGTCCAATAAATTCGAATTCTTTGATATTCTTTGGATTTATTCAGTCCTCTCAATTCCTACTGATTTTAACCTATATCAAACTTCTAGTCATTATCTCTTTCCTGGACTATAATAATAGTCTTCTTACTGCTTTCCATGGCTGTTGTCCTGACTTTCTCCAACCCATCCAACAGTTCTTCAAGTTAATCCTCCTTCTGAAATTCTAATAATGGAACTTCACCAATCAAAACCTTGAATGGTTCCAAGTGCTAACTATATATTCTAGGTTCCTTTGCTTAGAATTTAAAGCACTTCATAATCTGGCTTCATTTCCAGCTGTACCTCACATAACTCCCTTTCACAATTTCTAAAGAATAGTCAAACCAGAGAATGCACTATTTCCCAAACACATTCAGTGTTCTTAGCCTCCACTCCTTCATTCACATGATCCTTATGGCTAGAACTATGTTTTTGTAACACATTTTTCCTCTGAAATTCTATTCAATCCTCCAAAATGCAACCACCTTTTCCAAATAATACTTATAAGGGTAACTAACATTTACATAGTGCTGTGTGCCAGGCACTTTGCTAAGAGCTTTACAATTATTATAATAATTGATTCTTATGATGACCCTAGTATAAGGCTTCTGATATCCTTCCCTACCTCAAGAACTTCTTCCTTTCTTTGAAATCTCTCTCATAGCAACATCTACTCTTGTCCCAATTATATTTCTTTGGAAGCCACTTATCCACACCTTCTCCCCACTAAAGGGTAAGCGCACTAAGAAAAGGGAGTGTTTTATTTATTTTTCTATTTCTATCAGAGCCCTGCATAGCGTCTAAAAAAAAAAAAAAAACCAAAACAATAGGCACTCAAATGTTTGTTGAATTGAACCAAAAGGGAAAACTATATTAGCAATGGAGACAGAATTTCTAGACTCATCTTTTTGTCTGCCTTCAAAAAAACCAACACAGCTGGTTGAAATCCCAAGGGCTAAATGCCTGTGGGTTGTCTTCTGATATTTTGAGCTTTTTGGTTGGGGATTCTATGTTCTGTGGATGCCTGACTCTGATTATTTTTAATAACTATGTGGTTACAGAACAATGCCCTATTTCCCCATATTTATATATAATAATTGATCCTGAGTATTTTATAAATATATTATTGATATAACAGATAAAACTGAGATTAAAAGAATTAATGATTTATGTTAATCATGAGAAATTATACTGCACATAAAAGAGGCAGAGTGGTATGATGGAAAGAGCATTTGGCTCTTGAGACAGAGAGGCTAGGCACAAAGTCCACCTGTGCCACTTAACACCTATGTGACCTTAGGCAAGTCACTTAATCCCTACAGGCCAGTTTCTTCATTTAAAAATAGGAGGGATGTACTCATTAGTCACTTCTAGCTCTAACTCCATGATTCTAAAAATTAAATCATTTTTTGAAAATTCTTACCAATGAATGACACTTTTAGATCCTGTACACTTGGTAAACTTGCCCGGTGCAGTGTATGCTCCTAGAATGGTAGGAATTTCCACCTCTCCTGGGCAGCACTAGTCTCTTCTTATGTAAATACATAACCAATCTTTGGAGATTGGCATTTTTTAGAGTTTTTCATCCTCAACCAAGATTTCTCTATGTTTCCCTGCCAAAGGAACAATTTCTCTGTCCCAAGATCTACATCCAGATAGGAAGTCTTGAGCTTATAGAAAGTCAGGAGTGTCCAGAGCTCATCAGATCAAGCAGACAAGTATGATAATTAAATGCAAATTTGCATTAATTGTTATAAGTAAGTTAGTGAAGTTTGAGTATTTCTGCCTAACAGAAAGGGGCACAGGGGCATAGAATGTCACTAAATCACTCAGAAACCCAGCCACAGATCTTCTGAATGATAACCTAGTGTACTATCTCATGACTGCTGAAAGGTAAGGAATTCAGAACAGAGAGAAAGAATTCCTAATAGTGAAAATAATGAATGTAATGAGAGCTAATTGAAAAGGGAAGGGTGAAGAAATCGTTATATACTTAAGACTGAACGTATTTATTTATTTATAGGCCTTTACCTTCTGTCTTAGAATTTATAATGTGTATTTATTCCAAGGCAAAAGAGCCTGAAGGGCTAAGCAATGGGGGTTAGGTGACTTGCCCATGGTCACACAGCTAGGAAGTATCTGAGGCCATATTTGAACCCAGGACCTTCCATCTCTAGGCCTGGCTCTCAATTCACAAAGCCACCTAGTTGCCCCCAGAACCGAAAGAATTAAAATTTGCTCCTGACCCTTATGGGGGAAGGCTAACTTGGGCAAATAGCAGATTGAAACCAGTGATAGAGAAAACTAATTTTTATATAGTTGCTGAAGTCTAAAATATTCACACATATACAATTTTACCTAAATAAAAATAATTAATTGCAAAAATAAAATTTTGTTCCATCTCTGTTTCTATAAATACTACTGCTTACAATCAAAGAACTGAATTGTTCCCCATTGGAATCCGGAGTGATCTGAAGTCTTCTGTTCAATTCCTCTGACAGCTCTTGAGGACTGGTCCGAGATACTGGAGAAGCAGGAGGTGGTGGTAAGACCAGACTAAGAGAGTCTCCGGCTATATTCACTTCCTCTGAAATGGTTTCCCAAGGCTTATAAGAAATGAGAAATTATTGTAAATGCTAGAGCTGGGATTTTGGTTTGTGTTTTTTCCCCAATGACTTATTGGTTTTGACAATAAGGTGATTTGTTAAATTAACCAGCGTACACTAATACTGAGAAGAAAAATCCTCAGTGCAGAATCCATTTGAAAACTGAAAGAATAGAGGAATTATTTTAGCATTTAAATGAAAATGCCATTGGCAACTGCCAAAAGAAATGAACAATTTTAAGAAATTCGTTCATCTCCAAGTTAAAAATAAAGAGACCAAGTGAATGGCTCAGAAAGTTATAACCTTTTTTCATAAATATTTAGAAAAACTTAGCAGCTCTGCCTTTGGCAATATTAATATTTACAGAAGCATTCATAGGTTAAGGAATATATCTTATAATTTTATAATTAAATTATTGTCTCTTCTTTTTTTAAAGATTTTTTAATTATTAAGACAATTATTCTAAAGTATCAAATGGCTAAAATTAGATGTGGCTATCTAAAATGTAAATAGCTAATAACAGAAAACAGAGATCTTGGCTGAAAAATATCATACTGTTGCTAATTATTTAATTAATAATCAAATGTTCCAGGTGCAGATAGCATTACGATAAACTATAGTTATAAAAATGAGAGATATGCAACAATTGCATTATTGTTGACAAAAATTTCCCAAGGTATTGCAAAGAGTAAAACAAAAAACTCGCGCCTCAATTCTACTCCACGTTGGAAATTTTAACCTCCCAAGAGTGCAAAGTATGTTTCTATCTAAATAGGCTATAAAAAGAGGTGAACTGTCCTGGACTTGGGGGGAAAAAAAAACAAACAGCACAACACTACTACAAACTGAAAATATTCCTAAATTTGCGAATTCTTTATATGAATATTGTAGAAAACTATTCCCTTTTCTAACATTGCACTAACACATATGCCAGACATAGGTCATAAAAGTGTGTAATTCTGGATTACTAACATTAATAACCACATGAGTGATCAACTGGCTACGAGAATATTATTTTGGATTTACGAACAAAATTTACTGAAAACGTGTAAAACACAAAACCACCCTTAAGACACCAAAAGTGGAATACACAAAATTGATGAAAGATGTCAGCAATGGCACTACATACTTCAGAGACATCTCCACCTTCTGCAGGTTCAGGTTCTAAATCTTCACTAATATGTCGCCGGGAGCGGAAGCGTCTATGTGCCGCCTCTTGGTTTATCTGTCTGATGTTGTTGTCCGACTCAGAGGACATATCACTGGGAATTATGGAAATGAGGGAGAAAAGACATGGGGTAAAAAGAGGAAGGATTAACAGTAGCTATTCATCAATAAAACATATTGAGAGACTAACATATATATAAAGTATCATGATAACTTTTTGAAGGCAAACTTGAATTTACTTTATACATATTAATTGTGTCAACTTTTTTTTTTTAAACGCTTACTTTCTTGTCTTGGAATCAATACTAACTATCAGTTCCAAGACAGAAGAGCAGTAAGGGCTAGGCAGCTGGGTTTGACTGACTTGCTCAGGATCACAGATCTAGGAAATATCTGAGGTCAAATTTGAACCTGTCACACTCTCTAAACACTGAGATATCTAAGTGTTCCTTCATTGGTTCTTTAAAGAAACATAGGTAATTAATTTGAAAATAATGTACAGTTTCTCTCTTAAACAAATGGTATTTAATATAGAGGGTTAATGAGGTTTGGGGCTTATAATGGGGAAAAGATATTACTAATCTCTATTGATTCTTGAACACCCTTAACCTAAATTGGAAATAAACCAAATTATAGTTTTAAAACCTTGACTTAATTGGCAATGAACTCAAGTGTAATTTTAAAAAGAGGGTGAGGGGACTGAATATCATTTCCTCAATTTAACATTTCAATTTAGGGCCTAGCAAATTTTTACTATTATAATCAATCCAATCAGTGAACAAATATTTATTAAGCACCAATTACATGAAAGGAATTGAAGATACAAAGTCTAGAACCCCAGTCTCCCTTAAAAAACCTTGCCCCCTTCCTTACATATACACCCATACTTCTTCCTCTATTGCTGTCTTTGGCAATGCTTAAAAATCTTGAAAGCAAATGAGCAAAAATGTGTATGAAGCCCTTAAAAATAACATGTGGCATATAAGCCATCATCTCAAGAGAAGAGATTAAGAATTGGAAACCAAATAACAGATTGGTTTTACTCTTTAGATTCTTTCTCCTAAATGTCTCTGCTTAGGAAATGTTGGTGCAAAGAAATTTCACCCCCCACTCCCAAAAACACATTTCATTTCAAAAAAGCAAAATATTTGGGAAGAGCTAGAAGAAGTAGTGGATGAAAGAAATTCCAAGTTGAGGGCAACGACATCCAATATTTTAAAACTTAAGTTTTATTTACTTACTATTTTCAATTCAAAAAACTGATAAAATTCCCAGGTATCTATCTCCCTCCATCCTTTTCCTGTACTAGAGAAGGTATCATTTGATTTTATATTAGTATATATGTAAATATATAAGTATTTTTAAGACTATGTCTTTTTACTATTTATCAGTTCTTTCTCAGGAGGTAGACATTTATAAGTTATTCTTCAAATATTTCTGTTGCTGTATACAATGTTCTCTTGGTTCTCATTTCATTCTTCAAAGAAATTTCATATTTTTATATAATTTCACTTTTTAAGAAATATTTTATTGCAATTTTCTTACCATATGGTTCCCATAGTCATTTTTTAATTAACCTATTTATCACATGGCAAAAGAAGTATTCCAACATCTTTAATTATTCATAATTTCTTTGCTTCATTGCTGACAAAATGACTTTTGTCAGTACCAGCCTTCTGATTGATCTACTTTACTTATTTGTTCTGGAAGTTTGTCTCATTGCCCCTGTTTAGAACAATTTTTCTAAGCTTCTCAAATACTGTCCAGATTTTCTTCCATCTTGCCTTCTAGGGCATCATTATTTATCTTTTTAATGTATCCACCAGTGGTTTCCCTGCAGCTTTTTCCTGAAGTTGACTCCTTATCCAATGTCCTAGAAGTTCAGACATTATTTCACCTTATAAGCCTTGTCATGCTATAACTTTGCTGTCATATTGTAGGGGCAAATATAAATGCCTTCACTCTTCAGAGCTCTATTAATGTCTTATTTCTTTCATATCTTTGTTTATTTGGCCCTTGCCTTCTTATATGCCTTTTGTTTTTGTTTGTTTTTTTTCCTTATTCATCTAGCAAATATTGGTTTTGATTCCTATATCCTAAGATTAAGTGACTAAAGGATTATCCTTTTACTTTCCAGGGATATAATAATTGCCTGATGAGCATTTGCCTGAATTTCTTTTTTGGAGAGAATATCAACCATTATCAAATATTAGGCAAAGAAACAAAAATTGGGATAAGCTCCCGCTCTCTTCTCCTTCTGCCCCAGGCTAATCTTTTCAGTTTATTCATTTCTAAAATTTTATTGATATCTTCTTTTTAAAATCATTTTGATTTCTGAATATATCCCTCCTTCCTCTCCTATCCAAGATAGGTTATTTAAAATAAACATTAATAGTTGACTGGTCACTTAGATGATGAACATGCAGATTCCATATCAAATGCAGAAAATTTCATTTAAAATTTAGAGCTCAAAAAAGAATGAAAGCCAAAGACTTTACATAAGAACGTGCTCAAGTATTAGAAATAGAATTTGTAAGCTTAACTATATTCAATCAATCATTGTCTCTCAATTTGAAAACAACTGTCTCATGGACATGTTCCAAGAGGATTATGAAGACATGTTGTCAGGTCACTGATTTACAGAAAGAGTTGAAGGGACCTTGGAGAAAAATGAGTTAAAAACACTAAATTTTACAGATTAGGAAACTGAGGCTGAGTGACTGGTTATAGAAGAGACACTAAAAAATTAGTAAAGCTACAACAGAAATGAGAAATCATAGAATACTTCTTGGTGATAACCTTTCAATAAAAGCATCATATCTAAAATCATATAGCTAACTACAAAGACATGTTGTAATAAATAACATTTATGTAAGAAAATAGATATGCTCTAAGAACATAATAATTCTGCGTTATCTTTTTCATCTTAGAAATGGGAAAACTAAAGCTTCTCCTTCCCCTATTCTCAGTGGAGAATCTTACCTAAAAAATTTAGTGAAAAAAATTAAGTCCATTTGCTGCATAACTCTCTCTCCTCTTCTTTCCCTCATGCCTTATCATTCATATGTCTTTGGCTACTTTCTCCTTCTTCATGCTGGTTTCACATGATGAAGTGGCCTTATTCGTTAACAACTCTAACCTTTCTACTTGTTCAACTAATCCCATTCCATTCTATCTCTACTAACAGATTTCCCACCTCTGTCACCCCTGTCTTTTCACTTATTTTCAATCTCTCCTTCACTACTGGCTCATTCCCTATTGCCTATAAACATGCCCCTGTCTCCCTTAACCTGAAAAAACATCTTCTCTTGATCCTTCTTTTCCTGCCAACTATCATCCTGTATCTCTTCTGCCCTTGGAGCTAAACCCTTCAAAGAGGCCATTTACTGCAGGTGCCTCCACTTTTTTTTCTTTTCATTCTCTTCTTAACCCCTTAGAGTCTGGCTTCTGACTTTATCATTCCAATGAAAGTGCTATTTCCAAAGTTACTAATGATCTTTTAGTTGCCAAATCCAGTGACTTTTTCTCAATCCTTATTCTCCTTTACTTCTCTGCAGCCTCTGACAATGTAGATCACTCTCTTTCATTAATACAATCTTCTCTACAACCCAGTCTTCTCCCAATACATATTCTTTGATCCAGTGACACTGGCCTTCTACTTTTCCCAAAACAAGACATTCCAATTCTCATGTGTATTTAATCTTGGCTGTTTCCTATGTCTGGAACGCTATTCCTGCTGCACTCCAAATTCCTTGGCTTCCTTTAAGTCTCAACTAAAATCATACCTTCTACAGCAAGTCTTCCCTAACCCCTCTAAATTCGAGTACTTTTTCCTTCTAAATTATTTTCTAATTGTTCTGCATATAGCTTGCTTTGTATATATTTGTTTGTATGTTTTCTCCTCTATTGTAAGCTCTTTCAAGGTAGGGACAGACAATCTTTTGCTTTTTTGGTATTCCCAGTGCTTAGCACACTGTCTGGCACATAGTAGGTGTTTTAAAATGTTTACTGATTGATAGATTTTGATAGTCTTTTGTCTTCTTGAGGCCCAGTTTACATATGTATAAAATGAGAGGACCAAATAATGTGACTTCTAAGGTTCCTCCCTGCTTTAAACTCCTATCATTTTATGATTAAATAAGGAGAAAGGAGGAAAGTCTAGCATATTAGTGAAAAATCTGAAATTAAATTTTTACCCCAATTAATTCCTAGCAAAAAAAATAATTTTAATCCTAAAAAAGGAAAACCCTTATATCAATCAATGAGTTACAATTACTGGTATGCCAATTGTACATAAATATATTCAAATCCTTTAAAACAAAATGTTCTGCTAAGTATATGCTTTCTCTGTGATCTTTTAAAGATATTAATTTTATTAGCAACTATTTGAGAGATATAAAAATAGGTGAACTGAAGCACAATCCAGACTTCAATTAATATAGCTTCTAGATTATTGGACTTTGAGTCCAATGAGAGCTTATCATATTTGCCCACATAAATTTATGTAAGGAAAGCACAATTTAACAATTACTCCAAAGATAAATCAATAATTTGTTTCTAAGTATTATTCTGTCAACTTAATCCATCAACAAATCTAAAATTAAGTGTGCTAAATGAATGAAATTTGAGTAGAAATTGTCATAATTATAGTCATGTGAATGAATGTATAATTAAAACTGAAACACTCAAATGCATAAATTACACCTTTATATTACAGAAACGTGATTAAAAATAAAGCTGCGTTGTCTATGTAATATTATACTTACAGTTTTATGTTGTCATAGTCAATTTATACAATATTTAAGAGACTTAGATAAACTCTGTGATTACAAAAATTACCCAAATAAGAAAAAAATTAAAGTGTAGAGCATACCTCCTATAATTTCCACATTTTTAAACTCTGAAATATGTTAGTATCCCTTAAAAATTCTGCATGATTCCATTAACATTCATTCAATACTTTTTTTTTTTTTTTTTTTTTTTTTTAGGCTGAGTCTCCTTCTCTTGCCTGGATCGGACATGTGGGCCGGTCTAATCCTAATAAGGATAGCCACTGAAGCTTTGGAATGCTCTGTTTTTACAACCTGGGGAGGTTTTGCCTAATGGAAATCAGTGAGCCCTTGTTTCCCAGGGACTCATCATATTAGTGTCCCAATTAGTAGAGATACCAGATAGACTGACAATCAGAAGAACCTCAGTGCTCAAGTAATGCACTGACATCAGCCCCCACCATCAACAGAGATTAAAGGTTTTAAATGTGTAACACGTGCAAAGATTCAGGCTAGGCACAAAGGAAGATGTAAAATTTAAGAAAATTATTCTTTAATTATAAAGCAATGCAAGCGACTTCTTTAGCAAGGATGGCTTTACTGGGGGGTACTCAATCTACAACTGTAATGTTATTAATGTAGAGGACTTTTAGTGAGGTGTAAACAATGTTTTGTTTTGTTTTTTAAACCCTTTCCTTCTGTCTTAGAATCAAGGCATAAAGGTGGTAAGGGTCAGCCAATGATGGTTAAGTGATTTGCCCAGACACACAGATAGGAAGTGTCTTAGGACCAGATTTAAACCCAGGACCTCCCATCTCTAGGCCTGGCTATCTACTTGGTAAGGGGACAGGAGATTAAAAATCTGGGCTAAGCAAGAATGAATGACCATATCCTCAAAAAAAAGGGGCGGCACTATAACATATTTTAAAAAGCACAAAAGAAAACTAAGGAAATTAAAGGAGAAACACTTATAAGAAATATACTTTTGAAAGAAAGGTGAAGAATGTACATATATAGATATCTATGCACATATAGATATATAGATACAGTTTTTCAAGTAAGTAGTGTGAAATGGGGATTCATGATGGTTACATATGGAATGTTCTTTTGTAAATTATGGAAATCTGCAAAAATGTGTGTGTAAAAATGGAAATATGTATGTGCATGTGGAAATGCTCTTTTGTTTGGAATAAAAAAGGAAAAAATTAATTCTGGCTAAGAATTAATTCACATCAACTATTTATTAAGAATCCTGCTGTGTGGGAATGACTTTGCAGTGTATTGATGGGAATTGAATATAATTTAACTTTGGTCCTTGTTCTTGTGGGATTTACAGTTGAGTAAGTTGGTAGTGGCACATTTAAACATCTGTACTTATAATGAAGAATAAGAAAAACTAAAGCTCCACAGTTTTGACTGAGTTTAATGCAAATTAAATTCTGAGCCATCCAAAACTATAGATTCTAAGGGATAATAATGACCTTAGGGAATCAAGAAAAGGTATGCAATATGTTTCGAAATTCTGGCTATCAAAAAAGATTAAAATAAAATTAGCATGCCTGCTAAGGATTCCTCATTTGATCTTTTAAATACTAATTACATTATAACTGGTATTTTATTTACTTGCGTATATGAAAGTTTATGTAGTATGCAAAAGGAAGAGTGAATAAAGTTATAATCTATTCCAAGGGATATAATGAGTAATAGAAACTCAGAAATTCTAGACCTTAAGGCAACCTCACTATCAATTCAACTCAAAAAAGCATTTACTGAACACTGTAATGGGCCCCAGAGAATTCAAAGTCAAAACAAAATAGTCTTTATCCTCAGAAAGCTAATATTCTTCTGGGGAGAAACAAGTTTGCTAATAAAGTAATTTCAGGAGGAAGATAGAAATTACAATTGAGGGAATCAGGAAATACTCCAGGAGGAAGTATAATCTAAACTGAGATTTGGAAAAAACCTCAAAGAATTTTAAGAAGGTGCAAAAGAATAAGGATTTACTAAGTACTTTGCTATATACTGTGCTAAACACTTTTAATAGATAAGAAAATTAAGGCATACAGAAGAGGTTAAATGACTTTCTCAGTTTGTGCTTGAGGTCAAATTTGAATTCTGGTCTTTCTGTCTACAGGCCTGATTCTCCACCCATTGTCCCATTTGGTCACCTAAGAAACAAAGGTCAGGAGGGAACACAGAATCAAAATGGGGTGTGTAATGTGAAAGGGAATTTTGGAAAGAAGAAACAGGCTTACAGCAAAGGGGAATGGAATTCTTTGAAACTGTGGACACTGGGGCAAACCTTGTTAGAATGTAGCAGTAGAGGTTCTGGAGATTCTAACTGCGGGGGGGGGGGGGGGGGGGCGGGCGGGTGGAGGTTGGTTGGTTGGTTGGTGGCTGTGAAGCTGAAGCCAGCTTGAGGACCCTGGCTCTGACCTCCTGTGGATCTCTATTCTTTCCCAAACCATTCCTGTTCCAGTTCTTATCATCTGAAAGCTGCTGCATGATTTATCTCTACTACTTGTATATGCAGATCTAACTTGAGAAGAGAAGTTGATTAAACTTTCAAGGTTGCCTTGGAGGGGTTTTCCTCTCTGGGGTGAACCCAATCACTTCAACTCCAGTTACCTGAGCTACACATCTATATTCTAAAGATTCAGAAACCTGTGTGGGTTTTAGTTAGAAATAGACAGTTAGCAAAGGGATTTATAGATAAGAGTAGAAAAGAAGAGACTTTTACTCTAAAGTCAGTTTGGGGGATCTTAAGGTGGACAATCTTCAACCCACTTACCTAAATCCCTTCCTGATATCTTTCCAGAATAAACCCCTTTTATTTTTTATGCATTCAGATATATCTATATTGGCCTAGGACTGAGAGCAGCACCATCTTTGCACTCAGCCTTTGAGGAGAACATCCCTGTCGGTTAGGTCAGTCAAATCCTAGCCATTCATTACAACTATAATACAGGGTCTCTCTCCTACATAACAGTGTAAGAAGAAATTAAGCAGCTAGATGGAACATTGGATAAAGAGCCTAGAATCAGGAAGTTTCATCTTCCCCAGTTAACTGTGATGGCCACAGATGCATTTGGGGGTGGTAAATAACCATAAGGGGGTGCTGATAGTATGTGACAGGGGGTACTAAGTAATATTTTTTCTGGAAAGGGGGAGGTAGGCCAAAAAAGTTTGGGAACCACTGATATAGAGCTAGATTTGAGGATGGGACCTCCTGCTTCCTAGATGCCCATAAGCCTAGTCTCTTTTAACTACTGCATATGCCCAAATTACTTCAAAGCTGGGCCTCAATAACAAGAAATATTGGTTTTAATGGTTTTAATGACTAATTGTCTACTGGTGATTATGCAGAAAGGAAAAGAAAGTAATTCGTTAATGAATATGAATAGCTATGTCCATCCATTCCAGAAGCAAAGTCAAGAAGACTTCATGGAACTATTTTATTTTTTAAAGAATATTTTGCAACAAATATTATTTAATGTCAAATCAACCTTCAACAGCTAAGATAACTGATCATGTCTAGAGTCAGAACTAAAGTAAGTTAAGTGGTTATTGTACAGCTAGGGCAAAAAAAAGTATAATGAAGAGTGAAATTAATCTAACTAATGACTTAATCCAACAAAGGGGAAGCTAGGTGTACAGTGAATAGAGTATTGTGCTTAGAATCAGGAAGACTCTTCTTCTTGAGTTCGAATCTGGTCTCAGACACTAAACTAGCTATGTGACTCCAGACAAGTCACTTAACCCTGGGTGCAGTTATCATTGGTAAAATGAATTGGAGAAGAAAATAGTAAATCATTCCAGTATCTTTGCTAAAAAAAAATCCCAACTGTTGTCACAGAAAATGACACAACTGAACAACTGAAGTGCAACATTTATTAGATATCTTCTATAAGCAAACTAATCTAGATCAGAAATATCTCGTGTCCCTCCAAACAAATAATTAAAAATTTTCAAAAACTTCTAAAACATAATTATCTTTAATTATAGACATACATACTGTGTACTTTTACATATATGCATAGACACACATACTATGAATTTTTACATATTTACACACTTTTACATACATGCATAGGCCAAATGGTTCTTTTTTTGGAATGTTTTGAAGAAACAAAGTAATAATATGATTTTAAAAACTCCTCTCTCTTTCTTTTCACCCATGCTGTTAAGTACTAGCTTAATAGAGAAGATTCCAAAGTAATTTAGTTTTGCCATTTTGGGTTAAAGGTCAGTTAACAAGAGTAAGTCAAGAAAGAGAAAGCAGTTATTCACTTTACCCTATTAAATTTGCAAAAGATAAACTCAATTTTCTATTCCAGGAATCTATATAATACCAATTTATCCAATGGATTTATCATCCAGTTTAAGTTTTTTAGATAAGAATATGACACCAAAATTGTGACTCTTGGGATGCACATCATATGACTTGTTCTGAAGTTCCTCAATTTTACTTAGTGGGCTAAGAAATAATCATATAGATTTAAGGCCTGTAAATATATTTTTTAAACCATATTTTCTGTCTTAGAATCAATACTATTGTTGGTTCTAAGGCAGAAGAGTAGTAAGGGCTAGGCAATGGAAATTAAGCAACTTACCTAGTTACCAAGTGGCTGAGACCACATTTGAACCTAGGTCCTCTGGTCTCAAGGCCTGACTATCTAGTGAAATCTAGCTGCCCCCAGGCCTATAAGTATTACAGATTTTAGACTCAATTCCCAGTCTTACTCCCAAAGAAAAGCCAAGTATTTTTTTTAATTCTGCCCAAACCAAGGGTAGTTTCTTTAACTCATAGAAATAAAGAACTTACATCAAACTGGGTCGGTGCCACTGGGTAGTCCTGTTGTTGTGGTTGACATAGTAAGTTCTGCCTAAATTGTCAACTTTCTCTTCCCATCCAGGTGGCAAGGGAGGTGGAGGAAGTTCTTCTTGGTGTTGAGAAGCGGAGTCATTTGAATCAACAACTTCCCAGCCATGCTGTAGAATGAAATTACATGGGTGATTAAAAGGGTGTTTTTTGTTCCTAAGATAAGAAAGCAACATTCCATGTTAATATTTTTTAATAAACAACATAAAATCCATAATTAAGCCAACTGTCTAAAAATAAGTCCTGAGGTTTTTATACAAGGTCTGATTTTAAAGGAGCTATTAAGAATAATCAGCCAGTTGGCAAGTTTTTATTAAGTGCTTACTATGGATGCACTGTAGGTAACAAGAAAGGAAAAACCATGGTCCCTGCCTTCTGCCTTCTCAGAACTCATATTCTAATAACATATAAATAAATGTGAGCAAACAAAATGTTATGTAAGCAGATGATAAATTCAGAGGGAAGGCATTAGCAGTGAATAAATGGGAATGGGTCCACTACAGAAGGTGGGACATGAGCTAAAAGGGAAAGGAGATAATCATTGAACAGACACGGACTCAGTAGCTGGAGCATCATGTGTGCGGAAAAAGGTCAGTATTACTGAATTATAAAATACTTGGAGAGGAATAGAGGAATAAGGAAAAGGTGAGGTTGTGAAGGGTCTAAAACGCAAAACAGAGTATTTTATATTTGACCTTTGAGGTAATAAGAGTTTATTGAAAAGAAAGAGATATGGATAGAAAGCCAGACTTTGAGATAGGAAGATCTGGGTTAAAAACTAACTTTAAAATCTAATGCTCCCGGGGCAGCTGGGTAGCTCAGTGGATTGAGAGCCAGGCCTAGAGACGGGAGGTCCTAGGTTCAAATCCGGCCTCAGACACTTCCCAGCTGTGTGACCCTGGGCAAGTCACTTGACCCCCATTGCCCACCCTTACCACTCTTCCACCTATAAGTCAATACACAGAAGTTAAGGGTTTAAAAAATAAAAAAATAAATTAAAAAAAAAATCTAATGCTCCCTAGATGTATGAACCTGCGTAAGTCGCTTAACCCCAATTCCCTAGCCCTTACCATGCTTCTGCCAACTAAGTATTGATTCTAAAATGGAAGTAAGGTGTTGTTTTTTTTTTAAATAGGAGGATGAAGAAAGAGAATGAGCATTTATTTAGCACCCAATAAAGGCTTTATAAATATTATCTCACTTGATCTTCACAACTCAGGTTATATAGATGCTTTTGTTACTCCCATTTAACATTTAAGGAAACTGTGGTAAATAGAGGTTAAGTGATTTACTTGGGATCATCCAGCTAATTAAGCAAAGACTCACATCTTTCTGAATCTAGAACCAGCACTCTATCCACTATGCAACTTGATCAGAGGGCTTACAATCCTATAAGCAGTTTAGGAAAATCATTTTGGTAGTTAAATGGAAGATGGACAGGAATACAGAGAAACTTTCAGCAGGGAGGCCAATCAGTCGTTCAGGCAGGAAGTCATAAGAGCCTGCACTAGAGGGGGTTGTATGAGTAGAAAGAAAGAAATGTGTTTATGAAAAATGTTCTTGAGGCAAAAATGACAACTCAGTAACAGACTGGATATGTAGGATGAATGAGAGTGAAGAGTCAAGGATGACCAAAGCTAAGAGTGTGGGTGAGTCTGGAGATAGTAAAGCACTCAGTAGTAATAGAGAAGTTAAGAAGAGGGGAGGGTTTCAGAAGAAAAACACTGAGTTCTGATTGGGCATGCTGAGTTTGAGGTATTTGTAGGATCATATTAACAAACCTATAGCACCTGTGCCAGAGGGTACTACTCCCTTTCCCTCTCTAATTGCCTAGCCTGTACCACCTAAGGACATTTCTCACATCACCTACCCCTCTGCCCAGCAGTCCAATGGGAGTACTTCCTACCTCCCCTGTCTAGGGTAAGGCGGGGGGTGGGGGTGGGGGGGGTTCATATGCAGCATGAGGGTTGTAGTTTGGGCACTTAATCTCTAAAAGGTTCACTATCACTGCTGTAAGGCAACTGATTTAAAATGTCCAAAAGGCAATTTGTGATTGGGACTAGAGCAGGAGAGAGATTAGGAATGGATATATAGATTTGGGGATTATCTATATAGAGAGAATATGGTAAAATCATCAAGGGAGGAAGAAGAGAAGAGGGCAAAGAATAGTCCCTTGGCAGATACTTGTGGTTAATGGACATGACCTAGATGAAGAACTAGCAAAGGAGATTAAGAAAGAACATTAAGTCACACAAATCTGGAAAGGAGGAAAGAGTATTTAAGAGAAAAGGGTGATAAACCATATCAATAATGAAGAGAGATCCAGAGGATGAGGATGAAGGAAAAGGCCATTTTGGGGGGCAGTTAATAGAACATTAATAACTTAATGGAGGGTAGTCTCAGTTGAATGATGATGAATTCAGAAGCCAGATTGCACATAGTACAGAAAAGAGTAAGAGGAGAAGTAAAGGTATTTACTGTAGGTGGATTTCTCAAGTAGTTTAGCAAAGAAGGGCAAAAGATATGTGTTTGGAAGTTAGCAGGGATGGTAGGATCAAAGAATGGAAGAGAGCATGTTTGGAAGCAGCAAAGAAGGAGAAGCTAAGTAGCACAAGGGATAGAGTATCAGGCCTAGCATTAGGAGATCCTATATTCACATCTATCCTTAGACATGTCCTAGCTGTGCAATCCTGGACAAGTCACTATAGACCCCAGTTGCCTAGCGCTTACCACTCTTCTGTCTTTGAACCAATAATGCATTATCTATTCTAAGAGGGAAGGAAGGAAGGAAGGAAGGAAGGAAGGAAGGAAGGAAGGAAAGGCTAAAAATGTGTGAGAAGGTGAAGCTGACAGGGAAACTGGAGAAGATAGGATTGAAAAGGAGTATGTGTGTGTAAGGTAGAAAATAGGGAAAAGTCTATAAGAAGTCTATAAAAGGATAGAGTAGTTGAAAACCTTGCTTTATATCTCTCCACACAAAATAAGGTCATTTGTGGAAATAATGAAAGGAAGTTTGATTAGGAGGGTCTGAGAAGAGATGAGAATGGATGGACAAGCTCCTCCAGTAAGTGGGATGAAAAACTGATTCTGGAGGTGAAAAGGGATTGCCTTACTAAAGTGAGGATGCAGTTGAAATTATGTAAGATAAATCTGTAGTAATTTTAGAGTTGAAATGAGCAATAGAAGTCATCTAATCCATTTCCTTCATTTTATAGAAAGCAGTAGTGATTTTGTCAGCCTTACATAGCAGCAAGGGCTAAGGAAAGACACAGGTATGGAATATGATATTCAGGAAGGCAAAAGATTTGGATTTACAAACCCAGAGACACCTATCCAACAAAACTGAGTATATTCTTTCAGGGGTAAAAAATGGGCATTCAACAAGATAGAAGATTTCCAAGCATTCTTGAGGAATAAGCAATACCTTAACAAAAAAAATTGAAGTCCAAACATGAGACACAAGAGAAGCCCAAAAAGCAATACAATGATCCAGGACAACACCAAAGAAATTATGAGAAAGAATGCTATCCACATCCAGATAAAGAACTGTGGGAGCAGAAATGCAGAGAAAAATATATGCTCAATTATGTGGTTCTATGGGGATATGATTGGGGTTTTGGCTTGAAAAGATCACTCTATTGCAAATATGAATAACATGGAAATAGGTTTTGAACAATGATATCTATCTATCTATCTATCTATCTATCTATCTATCTATCTATCTATCTATCTATCTATCTATCTATCTATCTATCTATCTATCTATCACCTAGTGGAATTGCTTGTCAGTTCCAGGAGGGGGATCAAAAGTGGGGTGGGAAAAATCATGACTCTTGTAACCATGGAAAAATATTCAAAATAAATTAATTTTTTTAAAAAAGGAAAAAAAAAGAAAGATAAGTATTTATTTGGCTATGCTCACTTAGAACTTATCTCAACAAAATATAATTTTAGTAAATATGCTTACAGGTTCTTAAGGCCATCACAAAAGAGAAGTCAAAAATATTTTGAGTAATAACACCATTAAAATTAAGTGGAATAATGGCACTAATCTTCCAAGGTGATTATTTTGAAGGGGGAAATAGTTAAAGTATCTGTATGCTGTTGTTTTAAAAATAATTCTCATTTTTTTGTTCTTATACTTTGTGTGACTTTTCATTAGAAAACCTATAGGACTTCCATTAGATCTTCGCTGACCTGACATCCATGGATTCATTTTATCACTTATATTTATTTTGACATCCTTAAATGAGAAATGAAATGCTGAACAAGATCCCCATTTCACAGATGTCAGTGATTTGCCTGAAATCTTATTGTGTGTTAACATGGGTCAGTGTAAGGCCAGGAATAAATAGATCCCAGGCCCAATATTCTCTTTTCTCTAGGTAAGAGTGGGGGCTCCTGCAGCTGGTTTCATCCCTGGAGCCAGATATAGGCTGGGAACTGAGGCTCTTCTTCTTTTTATTCTAGAGACAGAGCCTCCATTCAATCAGGTTGCCTTGCCTTAGAGCTAAAATTACATTTTACAACACATATTTTCAGCATTAAGTATTCCTTTCCTAATAATCCATAGTAAAGTCACTGTAAAATCATTAGTATGTTTGTTACTGTCATCAGATAAGTAAGAGTGTAAAAAATTATTGGATTTAAAATAATAAATGAAAATATGCTGACGGGCTTATATTGTCTTGAAATTCCGAGCTATCTACCACGCACTTGTTCATTCTTCTCGTAGTATACTATACATAGAGATGAAAGTTTGTGAGTGAAATATTGCCAAAAATTTGGCTTTTCATTCTGAGAGATCTGTTAATGTGCCCATAGCACATTATTCTCATAACACAACAGCTGCACACAAATGGCAGACTAAGTAATAGTTAGGCCCTGATTAACTTCCATTGTCAGAACCAAAAGAAAACCTTTCTAACAAAACAGAACCTAGAGAATCTTTTTAAGCTTTACAAGCAAAGAAAAAGGTAAATGCTCTGAGTAGAAAATGAAAGGCATTTATGTACCAGCCATATTCCTCCTTATCCAATTACCAAACCCTTCTCCCAAATGCCACCCTCCAAAAAAAAAGAAACAAGAAAAATTGATCAGGGCAGGTAATTCCAAAATGATATTTCTAGTGAAATCGAATGCATTCCAATATGTGGGTGCCAAATGAAAAAGAAATTTGGGAGAGACTTTCTAATGCTTCTAGCCACTCTGAATGAATCCCAAGGGCTATGGAGGATTTACAAAGGGATAAATCACCAAGCCATGATGGAATTAAGTTAATAGCTTTCCAAACTCCTTCTATAGGTGGGAATGAGCAAAACTTAAATAATCCAATCTTAAAAAAGAAAGAAAGTGGAAAAACTATTCAATTGTTCATGGTAACTACACCGAAATTTAGAAATTAACCCTTCTTTGCAAAATGAAAGGGCTATTAGGTTTAAAACCTCCAAATTCACAGTTAAGATAAGATTTTATTTCTTCCAGGTAGTACAGTAAGGAGGTACTAATGAGATAATGTGTCAAAGTGTTTTAAAAATTTTTTAAAGCTCTCTAATTGTAAGTTATTTTTGTGATTATTATTGCTATTTAGTTATTCAGTCATGAACTTGTCCATGGGGCAAAGATATTGGACTAGTTTGCCATTTCCTTCTTCAGTTCATTTTCCAGCTGAGGAAACAGGGTTAAATGAATTGCCTAGGCCCTAGGGCAATGAAGTGATTAAGTGTCTCAGGTTAGATGTGAACTCAGGTCTTCTTGATTCTAGGACCCTTGCTCTACTGCGTTGCATAGCTACCAAGTACTAGCTTCAAAGTACTTCAAAGAAACCTTACATTCACTTTAGCTATTTTATTATTTTTAAATAATAGAGAAAATTTGAAGCGAATGGACTTACCTCTAAATCTTCCCTTTGATCATTATTTTCTTCATCTTGTCCTCCATTCTTTGGCATATATGCCATTTTCAGTCGCAAGAAGCCTTTTACCCGGGATTTATGACTATGTAATAAGGAGAAAACATAAATTACCAAAGGACTTTACACAATTGTGCCTTTTGTGGAATACATTTACTTGTGCAAAAAAGTAAAATTGAAATAAATTGAAATCTGCCCACATATAAAACTATAAAAACAAGCTCTTACCTTCTTGGTCGGAGGAGGAAATCCTTAAATGTATAGGGCCGTTCCATGGTTGGATCTTCAGTCTAAAGATATGAAAAGTGAATTAAGGTTTGAAAACTGACAGTCTTCCTATTTTTTTTCTACTAACCTAGATCATGAATCTTCTCATGATAAAACATGGTAAGTGTATAAATGTGGCTTAGAAACAATGACCATGCCCTCACCAGGAGACTGATGTACTAAATATCACTACTGATAGCACCTACTTGAGGCCCTAACATTAATTGCAACAGTAGACATTAGACAGAACATAATGACTAAATTATAGTATATAAATTGCCAGTTCCAACTTATAACTATAGGGCACAGGCTTCAATATAACATAGCTGATTAACTTCAGCATTTTACTGACCAGTAACAAACTATCTTGCCTAATTACAATTAAGGCTGCTTTGGGTAAGATCCAATTTCCCAATTTCTACTGATGGCATTAACACTCTCCCTGTTCCATAGTTCCAAAACTTGAATCATCTCTCTCCCTTGTACCTCACATCCCATCAGTTGCCAAATCTTGTCAATCACAATCTTGGGTCTGTCCCCAAATTACATGCACTCATCGCCTCTTGCCTCATACTATGATACTTGTTTTGTAACTCTTCTTTCTCTGCTTCCAGTATTTCCCATTTCCAATCCATCCACCACACAGCTCCCCAAAAGTCTTCCTAATGCTCAAGTTTGACCATGTCACTCCCCAAAACAGAAGTAATGTCACAATTCCCATGCAAATGGTTTCATGAACCACAGTGAACAACAAAAAATTTTGACCCAGTAGTTTTGGTGATAGTTTTGGTCATGAGCCTCTAACACTGAGGTAGGCGGTTCCTTTGATTCATCAATGGATCCTTAAATACATACTTTTTAGTTTAATAGAACCAATTAGAGATTATACTCCATAGGGATATAGTCTCTAAGAAGCAAGAATCATCAATATCCAATGAAGAAATACCAGAAATGGACTTTAGTAGAGGCCCCTCCAATACTAAAAGGGGTAAATGTTCTTAAACTAGCATTCAGAAGTTTCTTCAGAATCTGAGCAAAACAACTTAAGCAGAAAAAAAATGCATCAGAAACACAAGAAGAGCTAACATACAAAATACAAAATACAAATATTCAATTTGTTATTTGTTATCTCTCTTGTATTCCTCTGCTAGAACCTGATTAGAACATAATATGGAACCAAGGATATGGAGTCCTTCCTGCTTATTTAAATTAACTGAGTAAAAGAGAGGAGAAATGGCATAATAAGAGAATAATAAGATTATAAAACTGAAAATGATCCTAGAGATTATAGAGATCAATCCTCTCATTTCCTCTGAGGAAACTAAAGTCGATGGGAGGTCAAGTGACATACATTTTAGGGTCACAAATGTTACCACAATTGCCAGGGGATAAAAAGTTTGGGCAGTGAATTAGGTCAGCACTATCTTAAGGTGAGTGGCAAGCCTCTCCCATCACTAATGTGCTGCACTGCCATGAAGAGTATTGAAGGGCAGTGTTTGGTGGGTTTTTTTTTTTAAAACCCTTACCGTTCCCTTTTAGAATCAATACTGTGTATTGGTTCTAAGGTAGAAGAACAGTAAGAAGAACAGCACTGAAGTTAAGTGACTTACCCAGGATCACACAGCTAGGAAGTGTCTGGGGTTTCATTTGAACCTAGGACCTCTTGTCTCTAGGCTTGGCTCTCAATCCACTGAGCTACTGAACTGCATCCAGTGTTTAAAGAACAAGAAGAATGAAACTAGTAAATTGGTCCTAGTAAATAGGTTGGCCACTACTGTGAAAGGTTTGTGGCAGATTCAATTATTTGTGGACAGTGATTTAGACTCAGTAGAGAAGAGTATGTCTAAACTGCCAGGAGCTTGGAGACTTTTTTCTATCTCTCTACTAGCAACAATGATTATTCCTCTCTGAATATCTCTAATGATACAATAACCCTCAAGAAGGAATTAAGAGTATCAGGAGGACTCGGTTAGACTGAGGGCTGCAGGCTACAGTTAAAAACTGCAGTTGGCAGTAAATCTACTATACTTTAATCATTGTATCTAAGACTTACATGCTGTGTTTATTTCCGTCTCTGTGGACATGTCTTGTGTACCATGGCTGTGCTTGGTAGCGACTGACTGGAGGGGTCAGCTTTCTGGCAAAAAGACCTTGTGAAAGGGCCAAGGGTTGTATTTCTGAAGTGGCAACTGAGACTCTGGAGCCTCATCAATGTTGGGGTGTGTTTGGAAGCCCCAGACAGAACACGTAGTAGTAGAACTGGTATTAGACCCTACCTACTACTTTGCACTCCAGTCTAGTGTTCTCCTTTTTGTTTGGTTTTTACTTTAAATGTCAGCATTCCGATTTCTACATTCTTTTCTATCTCCCCTATATACAACTTTGATTTTGAAATTCAGATGGTTCACTAATATAAATATGGTCCTCTAAGCTTTGTAGACTCTTAGGAGAAGCTAAACCTGCTAACATAAGTCTCTTATTGCTACCAAGACCTACTTCTGAAAGAAAAATACACTTTTGAAATGATATGTCATTCATGATTGGGGTAGACTACAAAAGTTCAAGTTTAAAAAAATAAACTTTGATTTCTCTACCCTAAATTCTCTAGACTATCCTAGTTTTCTCATCCATAAAAGTGATTTGGATTTTATGACTTCTCAGACCCCTTACAGCTTTAAATCTATGGTCTTCTGCTCTGGCTACCACTTGAAAAATGCTAATGTTTTTAATTTATTCCTAAATTAACTAATTTTAATTTATTAAAGAAAAAAATCTCCTTTCACTTTAACTCTGTATTACTATTGTTTAGGAAACTATACCATATTACAGAAATAAAACAAATAATGAATATTTACATAATATTTAAGAATATTCATATAACAAATAAATACTACATTATTGTAGTTTAAGAAATAGAGTAAATTTCTGTGTGGTTGGTCTCCCTCCCCCCACCCCCCCAGATTATCACACTTCAGCTCATATATAGGTAAAATACTTAAGTTTTCAATTCGTTTTCAAATACTTATAGAATGCAAGAATGAAATCTCAAAAAATGGTATGTAAGGGCTAGCAGAACATTTAATTAGTCCCAGGTCCCCAGTGATTACTAGGAGGCTAAAGAAGAGCCCCTACACTGCAGAGAAGCCAAAGTATTTACCACTCAGCATTCTTCCACAAAAGAATCTGCTCCCAAGCAAATCCATTGAGACTTGGGATCGCCTTGACCCACTTGTATTTTTGATCAGCTTCTTGGGCTAGTGAATTTACAACTGTGAATATGGCTCATCCTTAAAGCTTTCATTATAAAGAATGGCAATATGGAGTTTTACAGTACAAATGCTGACACACAGCAATAATTCTGCCAATGGACTGTTAGAATTTTTATGAGAGATTATTCTGGTGTCTAATCAGGAAAAAACATATACAGATAGAATTTATTTATGAAAAAGGCATCATTTCAAACTTAAGGAGTCTTCTTTTAAAAAACAAAATAAATTTTAAATTAATAAAATTTCCTTAATGTTCATCTTTGATCTGTGGTTTTATAGGATGTTTCAAATAACTTATGAGTCTTAGATTATTCATGTAAAAGAAAAAAATCTTTTATTGTGCAAGAAAGAGTTTATCTTTCTTTAATTCATTTGTTCTTTCTAAAATTTCAATAACAGTTGACTTAATAGAAATATATGTGTCTCCATGAGCTCACAGACAAAAAGTACTCAGAAGAGTGGGATACTTTTCCATTGCAGTGAATCAATTTAGCCCAGAGTTAAGCTAGGGGTAGCTTATTACCTAGATTATACAGAAAGCACAAACACTGACGTACATTGAGAACATACTTTTTTTTTCTAAATTTAAGAACAAAATGATCCCTTCAACGCTTCAATATACTCTTCTTTTTTTTTTTAATTTTTTTTCATATATATACTCTTCTGAGTAGTTCTGTAGATTAGGAATGAAGATCAAAAGCTATATAGATAGGGCACAGGATAGAATGAAAAATCAATAATTTTGAAGCTTTCATTTATTTTTTTTATTTAGGTATTATTTCCCTTTTCCAAGGGCAGAGATTTGTATTGGGGTGAATATTCAATGACATAGATTAGAATTTGTAGGTCTCTTTTCCTCAGGGACCACCATGACCCCAATCTTGTTATCCTAGCAACCTGTTCCAAACAAGCATTCCTAAAAATAGGTTTAGGCTGCTTTCTTGATGTCTTCTTTCCCCACAACCATAAATCCCATTTTTCCCTTTCCCCTAGTAGCATCTTCCACTTCTGACTTTTTTCCTCCAAATTTGAAGTTCTTGACAAAAGATAATTTTACATTTTCTCCTCATGGAATTCCAGGATTCCTTGAAGACTCAGCTCAAGTGTCACCTCCAATGGGAGAATTTTCCTGATCTTTCTATCTTTTAGTAAAGGGACTCAGCCTTCTTTATGTAATCAATGGCTTTGGTAGTTTGATAGTCTTATGGCTTCCTATTCTGAAGTGTTTTAAAATGGATAAAATAACATGCATAAGAATATTTTAAAAACCAATTATAATGATATTCAATTACCAAAAACAAAAACAAAATGTTTGAAAATCCTCCCTCTTCTTATATAAGTGTACTTGACATTTGATTTGTATGTGTCTTGTAAGATCCCTGAGGGAGAGACAGGAGTTTTTTGCTTTTGTTTTTCTATCCCCAGCACATAGTACTGATATATAGCAGGCTGTATTTAATAAATGCTGGTTAACTGACTGGTAACTAAATCCATGAACCTAATCTAGCTGGATATCACCAGTATGCTAATACTAGTGAAGAAAAGACTATGGAGAGAAATCTTAATTATATTACTAATCCATAGCAAAGAGATTTTTTGTTTGCTCATAAAATCCTTCACAAAAGTCCAACTCTGATGTTTCAAGAGTAGGTCAGTGAAACACAAACTTTGCTTAATGGAAATAGAGGTTTAATGGAGATACAAAGGCTCTGAAGAGAGGTTTGAAGATGGACTAATCACCAGAGGGCTACTTTCTTTTTAAGTTTTAACAACTCCCTAAAGACCATGGTCTAAACTTAAGACAAAAGTTGCTATTGGAATTGATGGAAAGAAGTACCCACACTAATTAAATCACAGCTTTTTTAAGGAAAGGGGAAATTGGTTCTTAACTTCTTTGGTGTATCACTGAAACCTTTATAAATCTGATGAAGTCCTCATAATAATGTATTTAAATGCAGAGAATAAAATCTATAGAATTGCAAAGGAAACTGATTATAATGAAATAGGAAAGTCAATTAAAAAAAAAAAGTTCCCAGAGCCCAGATTAAGAATTCTTGTATCTATAAACTTATCAACCTATACATATTTTAATCAATTAACTATAAACCTCACATTGTACTCTCAAATAGATCCACAAAAATAGGCATCTAAAATAATGAGACATTCTATTATGGGATGCCTCATTTTATAATCATTATTCAAAGAGGTATGTCTGTGTCTATCCAGAAATATACATACAGAAAAGCATATGTACCCCTTGAACACCTGTGCCTGAGGGCTTCAATTTTTTTTTTTAATAAATTGTACTGCTTGGAAATAAACCTATCTGAAACTTTTCTTTCTTAACAGGACTTCTTACTAGAGTTTTTGCAATAGGATTCCTTTCAGAAATATTTTAGAAGCCTTCATTGGTAGCAGCCATTCTGCATGTTCATTCTGGTAAGAAGAGCCTCAGGTCAATGCAGTATCTAAGTTCTCATTAGCCATTTTAAAACTGTTTCATTAGTGGAAAATCTATTCCGCCTACACCTACTTGTCATTGCAAATGATGATGATGACAATGAAGATGATGCTGTGGCTAAATGGTAACAACAACCATCACTTCCCCCAGGCATTGACTTTTTTTTCCCTACTATACTCAACTACATAAACTATCACTTTGTGTTATAGATAGGCTGGAGAACAGGACCTAGAAAGGAGACTAAAATGTGAGATGTCAACTCTTTTCTCAAGATTTTACTATTCTCTCTTACAAAAGAGATGGTATGGTTGGTTGTATAAGTGGTATCCCTGACCACTGTTTCAAAGCTGTTAGAGCCCATTGCTTTGCTTTTTTTTTTTTTTTTAAATCTTTACTTTCTATCTTAGTAACAACTCTTAAAACAAAAGGGCAAAGGCTAAGCAAATGGGATTAAGTGCCTTGCCCAAGGTCACACAACTAGGAGGTGTCTGAAACATATTTACACCCAGCTCCTCCAGACTCCAGGTCTAGCTATCTACTATGTCACAAAGGTGCCTCTGGCTTTACTTCTTAATCAGGCCAAGAGCAGTGACTTCTACATGACTAAGCTCTGTCTATGCCCTAAAGCTGTAATTACTCCAGGTGCTGACTGGAAAATGCCTAGGTAAAAAAAAAAAGAGGCATTGATTTCAGAAACTAATCTCAAGAGAAAAAAATTAGATGTATGCTTCCTGTCCAATCTGGGCAAAGGGGTAATTTATTATCTCCCCCATCCTTCAATTTCTTGGGAATCAAGGGAGAGATTATTAAAAAATGGGACAATAATAAAGAGTAAAGAACTGAGCCACATAACAGCCTGGCTAGAAATAAATACAGAAGAGCAATAATAAAATTGGACTGGGATTTAGGGAGTAATTGATATTGATTAGCCAAATTATGTTTTACAGCTGAGATTTCTTTTACCTTTTTGAAATGGGAGTAAGACGTTCTATTGCCTTATTTTTCTTTCCCACCTCCCATTTCTCACTAAAATATACTTTCCTAATACTTTCCTAAAATTCAGAAGGTCCCAGTTAAATATTGTTTTCCATTACATAAAATATAGGTTAGTTAAAGCCTCCTTACCGGGAGATGACTAAGGGGAACGTCCACTTGACCAAGGAAGTCGTCTCTCGTCTGTTAATAAAAAAGAGAAAGAGTACTGAGTTTGTAAAATATGTATTGATGAAATAGCAACATTTCAACATTTTGAAAGGAGAAAAAAATTTTTAAAAAGGAAGGAAAAGAGAGATGGAGGTTAAGGGAGGAATCAAAATCAACTACACTTAAATTGCCACAGAGCAGAATGTCAAGATGCAAATAGGAATGAAGCCTAAGGAACATTTATAACTGATTTCCAAACTTTTGAACTTTAGTTTGCTGTTTTTCACCACTTAATATGCCACTGAACTCTTGGGCTGACATTGAGATAAATGAGATAAATCTTAGGATGGCTGAATTTGAGATTATGTTAAATTGGGTGGGTGGGATTAAGGTTGGACCCAACTGAAGAGCCTTAAAACATGTATTTATTTAGCTGGACCTTTGATTTAATTTCTGTAGGGTGGAGGAAGTTCCACTATTGAGAGACTTCCTCTACCAGTGTACATCAATGTCCTCTCTCCATAGAGTTTTTGAAGCATTGGGTGGGTTAAGTGATTTGCTACCAAGGTTACACAGGTAATATGTGTCAGAAATGAGGCTTCAAATTAAGTCTTCTTTATTCCAAAACAACCTCTATAGCACCCAGTATACCACAAAAAGGTAAAAAAGTTATCTTTTCTTAAAAATCTAAAGGGCATAAAGAAATGATAGCATGCACCAAATGCCAATCTAATTGTTATTCTACCTAGATCTCTAAGCTCTTTGAGTCATAATTTCTATACTTTCTGCGATTGATTTATTCACTGTAATTCTCTGTCCATACCACCACTCTATGTTATAGTATAGATAGAAGAGAGTGACAGCAAATGAGGGGGGGAGAGGGGGGAGAGATTAATTGGAAAGTAGACCCATGACTTCATTACTATAGAAAACTCCAAATGTGAAAAGTCCCTACACTTATACAGATGGGCAATCTTATAGACCTATCTAGGGCACATAATTGCCCAAAGGCATATAAGTATATGCCTCTGAGAACAGTTTTCTACTCATTATAGTACATTCTCTCTTGGACTATACATATAAATAAAAAAATAAGCAAACAACAGTTAAATAAATAAATGTGTGTGTATGTGTGTGTGTTCTCCTTGAAATTAAATTAAAATTAATACAATTTTTAGGATAATATGAGATCCTTAATAACTATAGTTTATAAGCCCAATAAAGACACAGTAGTAGGTGGAAAATTACTCCCTCCATAAAACTGATTCAGGAATCTCAAAGTTTTAAAGCTCATCAATGTTTCACATGTGTTGTCTAGTAGTACAGGTCAGTACCGGGATATAATACAACATAACATAATAATAAACATAATATAATACAAAAGTAGATTTATATTATTTATTCAAATTTATAAATTTTATATAATTATAATTGTGTGTGTCTGTAGGAAGTCTGGTATGGAAAGCTAGTATCAAAGTCAGGAAGACTTGTTTTGAAATTCTGCCTATGTCACATACTGGTATTTAACACACACACACACATACACTCACACATGCACATGCACATACATGCATGTTTTAGTTACATAATTTATAGACCTGACTACAACACTTAGAAATCATGTGAATCTTTGTGATATATTTTATAAGTACCATACTGGATGCTAGCAGCATAAATGAAGCAGGCACAATCCTTGTTGCCCAAATTAGTGACCTTTTTCTTCTTTATAACCCTTACTTGTCTAGCTAAAGTCCTAGTTATCAATTGTTCTAAATATCAATTCTGAGACAAAAAAAGCAGTAAGGGGTTAAGTGACTTGCTCAGGATCACAATGCTAGAAAATGTCTTAAGGCCACATTTGAACCGAGGACCTTCCATCTCCAGGTCTGACACTGTACTACCTAGCTGCCCCTCAAATTAGTGACTCTTAAATTTGATTAAAAAATTTACCAAGTTACCATTGCTGAATTAGATAACAAGACATCCTTAACATAAAATTACTTTTAATTTATCTTTAAATTTAGGAAATAATAAGTCTTATAAAAGAGAACATATGAAGAGAAAGAACATACTCTCAGAGACATGAAGGTGTCAGTCCAGATGCTATCTCTGATATATTATTACTATGTGATGTAGGGCAAGTCTGAACTAACCTGTCAGTACACCCAGTTAACTGATACGAGGCTGGTTTGATCAATGAAGGGAAATTTCCAAACCTAGAGGTGCTCACACTAATCACATCTCTCTCTCTCTCTCTCTCTCTCTCTCTCTCTCTCTCTCTCTCTCTTTCTCTCNACTGTACTACCTAGCTGCCCCTCAAATTAGTGACTCTTAAATTTGATTAAAAAATTTACCAAGTTACCATTGCTGAATTAGATAACAAGACATCCTTAACATAAAATTACTTTTAATTTATCTTTAAATTTAGGAAATAATAAGTCTTATAAAAGAGAACATATGAAGAGAAAGAACATACTCTCAGAGACATGAAGGTGTCAGTCCAGATGCTATCTCTGATATATTATTACTATGTGATGTAGGGCAAGTCTGAACTAACCTGTCAGTACACCCAGTTAACTGATACGAGGCTGGTTTGATCAATGAAGGGAAATTTCCAAACCTAGAGGTGCTCACACTAATCACATCTCTCTCTCTCTCTCTCTCTCTCTCTCTCTCTCTCTCTCTCTCTCTCTCTCTCTCTCTCTCTCTCTCTCTCTGCAGATTTAATCTTTTTTGCTAATTTTAAACAGACCTAGAGCTATTCTGTGGCTTGCCAAAGTCATAAAGTCTGCATGTGTCAGAGGTAAGACTTCAATCGAGGGGAAAGGGTTACTAGCACTCAGGTCTCTTGACTCCATAGTCCAGCACTTTTACTTCCCCCAAAAAACAATGCCTCACTTTGAAAAGCTGGAAAATATATCTATGTTCTGTTCAAAATATGCCAGAAAGACTTTCTCTCAATTGACCCCTTGACTTATAATAATTCTCTCCCATTAAAAATAAAGGAGGGAAAAAGGAAGCTAAGTATGTGGCAGATTTCTAAGAAAATTTGATCCAGAAATGTACATTTTGTTCTAATTAACCAATTAAAGCTGTGGAAACAGTTGCTTTTTAAAAAAACAAAGACTAAATAATGACAAAAATGTGATGCTATCATTTGTCCAATGTGGAGGTGAAAAAAATCCATCTATTATGATAGATTTTGAAGAGATTTTAAATTTCCTTTTTATCATCAGATTTATTGGCAATAACTGGGATGAACATTGTCTTTTATAATTAAGTAGAGCTTTCCTAGACCTTACTATCTTGGCCAAAGAAATGTAGCAGAACCATTCACAGTAGCTCCCCTAACAATGATTCGAGTAATCACAATATGAATATTAATATCAGCAGGTTTATTTATATATAAGCATACATAAATCTAAAATATGTTTATATAAAAACTTTGATGCTATCTCACTTGATCCTCACAACAGTCTTATGGAAATGGCTACCATGTTGCTGTCTTGATCTTACAGATGGGAAATTGAGACCCACACAACCTTGTCAAGGCTATATAATTAACAAATTAGCAAGCGATAGAGCTGGAAATAAAGTCCCAAGTTTTCTGTCTCAAAGTTCTGAGGTCTTTTTTTCAGAACCATAGTGCTAAATAATGTGCAGTTATTAGCAAAGATGAATATTCATTTATTTTCCTAATAAGAGGGCAAGAGAATAATTTTCATTTAACTCATAAAAGCTCTACTGTAGGATATATAATCAATCTTTACTGAAATATTAATTCATAGACATGAATCAAATTTATAAACAAATATATTGCCTCTCCAATATACCTTCCTCTCCCTCCCAACTTCTTTAGTATATACTAAAATGATGGATAAGTCATTTGAGATGATCAGCATTTAAACACTTCCCAGAATTGGAGGAAATACTACTTAGCAAAGAATGACAGGTGAAATAAGCATAAGTTTAGCTTTTCCAGGGAGCCCATTTAGACCATGGTTATTGCCACATTTGCCAAGATCTTGGCATGCCTCTCATGTAAGAACTACATAACTAAAAAAGCTTTGAAAATTATACAGCAGTAGAAGCCAACTACTGATACTGAGTGACCTTTTCCAAGCTTAATATCTAAAGATATCAAACTCACATTCTAAAAGTTTTGACTTTTAATCACACTGGTGTTCATTTTCTTTTAAAAAAAAAGAAGATTGGTTGGTTGACAAATATACTCAATATATAATGCAAAGTTTTAAGGAAATTCTCACTTGAATAACGGTGTCATTCAAAATCCAATGCAATTCCACAAATAATGATGAAGGCATGAGAACCACTCCATAACCTGGCATCAGACTGAGAGGCAAAAACTCTCTCCTTGTACTGAATTTCTAGTCTATGCATCACCTGACATACTACTCATTTGAGAATGTTCTCTATTCTTGGTTATCTTTGTCTATGATTTAATTAAAACAAACAGGGAAATCCATTCATCTTTATATCTCCCACAGAAACTAGCACGAGGAAACATTCAGGTGATCTGACTGCCTGATTTCGTGTGAATTAGTATCTTACAGCCATAGCATTTGCAGTCCTATAAAGACCTTATGGAACGTGGGATTTGTGGGGAAACAAATATCTCCAAATAATACTACTCCCTGTTCTATCTCCTCTCAAAATAAGAGTCTCCACAGTATAACACTTGATGTCAGATTTCTAAATAGTAATTTTTAATTAATATGAGAACATGTGGAAGAATAGGAGTTAATGTGGTACCTCAAGAATAATAAGAATACTGTAAAAAGAATGCAAAATGATTTTTATGGGGAAGAATTCAACTTAATGACACAAATATTTACTAAGTGCCTACTACATGTGGTACAAATGAACTCCAGAGGTATCTGAGATGATATACATTTGGTCAGACCTGATCACTTATATCATTATTGCTAGTGCTGCTGCTGTTGGTTGTTGTTGTATGTGTGTATGTATTACTAGAAAGAATCATTAATAAAGAGATTTGCTATCCTTAAATAGTGCCTTCCTATTAATCTCTCAACTTATTAACACCTACCTACAAAAGTTAATCCTCATCTATTATGAATGAAAAGTGTTACAAATGTTACTCAAACAAGTAACTCCCCTGGAACCCTCAGACTAAAGCTGGAGTTCAAATGGTATGTATCTTACAGGAGTGACAACTTTTGTTGTTGTTCAGAGTTCAGTTTCAGTCATGTCCAATTCTTCCTGACCTGAACTGGGATTTTCTTAGAAGAGATACTGGAGTGGTTTGCCATTTATTTCTCTAGCTCATTGTACAGATAAAGAATGAGGCAAATTGAGTAGAATATGAGCATAATATGAGATAAAGAATATGAGCAAATTAACCAGAGTCACACAGTCTGAGGACAGATTGAAAACATGTCTTCCTAACCCCAGGCCCAGTATTCTAATTACTGTGCCACTTAACTGCCCCATGACTACTTTATATCATTACTATTTGTTAAAACAATAAATACACTACATTGTATAGAAGCAATTTGGATCCAAATTGCATTGATTTCTTCTCTAAAATGGAATGTCATAGGTTGATACTTAGAAACTTCCTCTTTTACAAGGAGGAAATCTATTCAAGGACTCTCTTCAAGTAGCTGAAAATGCAGTGTATTTCATAAGTTCTCTTTTTTTTTTGTTTTAAAGCACTTACCTTCCATTTTAGAATCAATACTGTGTATTAGTTCCAAGGCAGAAGAGCAGTAAGGGCTGGGCAATGGGGGTTAAGCAACATACCCAAGATCACATCTAGGAAGTGTCTAGGGCCATATTTGAATCTAGTATCTCTCTTCTCTAGAACTGGCTCTCTATCCACTAAGCCACCTAGCTGCCCCTATCTCATAAGTTCTTAATGCCATTAGTACTTAGGTAGCTAGGTAAACTTGATGTCAGGAAAATACGAGTTCAAATCTAGCCTCAGACATTTATTATCCATGTGACTCTGGGTATATAGCTTATACCAACCTCAGTTTCCTCAGTAGTAAAATAAGGAAAGCATCTAACCCCTAAGTTGGTTGTTGTGAGGATAAAATGAGATAGTATTTATAACATGTCTTGCAAATCAAAGCTTTATATAAATGCTACAGTTATTGTGATTATTACCAGAGCTTTGAGAGGTATTTCCTCCTCTGAAAATTGTTACACATCCCTTCCAAAGGAGAAAGAACCCTTTGCAAAGTGAATTGGATTCAACTCAATTAAACAAATATTTATTAAGTGCCTACTACATGTAATGTGAATGAACTCCAGAGGTATCTGAGATGATCTATATTATGTTCTGGTGTCAGAAAGAGCTTTTAAAAATGATTATTCTTGAAAGAAAAAGTCAGTAAGAATAGCATCCTTAGTGTGGCCAGTGAGAGGACAATCGAGTTCCAGCCACACCCCTACCCAACAAAAAGTTTGAATGTTTCTCTGACTCATTCTCTGGAAGGGGTTCTAAACTTAACTGTAACCTTTACATAGAAACAAACACAAATGTATGTGTCCATGAATGCAAACTCCTGATCTATGCTTGGCAAAGAAATATGGGTCTCAGAACATCTCTGGGCCTTTTTCCTTTTTGGTCGTTGGATTTCCAACTGCTATACAACACTTGAAACATATATTCCTCTCAGTCTCATATGACAGCTAAGATCCTCACACCAAACATATTTGGCTACATTATTTTGAACACGAAGTCCAAATTCATACTTTGGTATATTATTCAAATTTAGAAACAAAACCAAGTTCATCAAATTCCTTGAGGCATACTCTAGCTACTAATGTAATAGCTTCACAGTTGCTGGATACTATTCTCTGCATTCCAGTTTTCAAAAAAATATTTAAGCAGTTCATGATGGAATAGTCTTATTGCTAAAATTAAAAACAGTAAATTCTTTTTCTGATTACCTTGAGAGTAATTCTTGCATAATTAAAATAGAACTGTTTACAAAATAAACTGAGATGACCAAGTTACTCAGAATGTCAATAGTTGATCATGGATGGAACAAGAAATGGACAATACCAGCTGCCCTAAACAGGTGCTTTACAAGTGAGTGGGGAATGGAGTGGGTTGAAAGATTCATATTTCAAAACAGTCTATTGTTGCCAAAACTACTGCACTCATACACTCTGCAAAATATTCATGTCAAAAGCATCTGAATGGCCACAGCAACCTTACTTCACTTAATATGCATTCAACAACAGAAGACATCATCTTGCAATACTTCCTTCCAAAATCTCTACACATTCTCATTATGATTACAAATCTACCTTAAGTTGTTTAAGGAGCATAGGTTAAATGACTTGCCCAGGGACACACAGTTGGCAAATATCAGTGGCAGGAAATACAACCAAGTCTTCCTGGGTCCAAGTCATTCTACTAACTACATTTCAAAATCTCTATTTACAAAAAAAAAAAAGAGAATTTTATTTTGAATTACACCTAGAAGGCTTGGCACTAGTTAGTTTAATAACACAGAATTCAGATGATTATTTGATTAATTGACGTTGCTCAGTCATGCTTGACTCATGGTGACTCCATATAAGATTTTCTTGGCAGAGATACTGGAGTGTTTTGCCATTTCCTTTTCCAGATGAGGAAACTGAGGCAAATAGGGTTAAGTGACTTGCCTTAAGAGATGAATAGCCATATTTGAACTCAGGAAGATGAGTCTTCTTGACTCTAGGCTTGTTACTCTATGCACTGCAGCACCTAGCTGCCTCAGACTGATTAAACATCCTTAATTACAATCCTTAGAAAACACGTGTCCTTACAAAAACATATGCATCCTTAAATCAACAAGGGAAGTGAGAATAGCTCCAGTCCCTGAAAAAATGTCTATTTTCCATGTTATTGCACCTCAAGTAGGAAAAGGAAGTAGCAGGATAAAAGGCACCTATCCTCTACACCTGGGGACCCTTAGGAAACAACACTGGAGAACATTCTAATATTCTTTGGTTATTAGTGCCAGTAGCTCTGGCATCTGAACTTGGTATTTGGGTGTCCTGCAGAAAATGTCACCAGCTATTTTTTTCATAGGTTTGAAAGATTACTCTCAATAACTGGAAGTATTTTATTAACCTTATTAAAATCACATCAGGGAGTTGGCCAAGCACCACTCATTCAGATTAATGGAGTCATTTCCATCATGAATCTATTTAAATGAGGCATCATGTTAACCTCTAGAAATTACAAACACTGTATTAGTTTAACCTCTTATCCACAAAGTCCTGACATTTCTTGTAGCTATTTTTAAGGTGGTAAAATGCTGCCAATTTCCTGCCTCAGTTATCACTTGTTGCGCCATCCGCAATGCTGAAAACATGCACCAGTCAAGCAGGTTAGTTAGTATGACAAAGACTCAGCAATCTAAAAGTAAAACCTGAGTCTTGAAACTTGCACATTAGCAGACAAAAATGTGCTTTCCATTTTTTGTAAGGGGAAATATAAGAGAAGGCAGAAATAAAAATGACTTATTATTTGAGCATTCACTAAACTTTGGGGAACAACAAAGAAGAATTCCATGCCACAGTAGTGCCTGCCTCTTTGAAAAGAAATTTGTGAATTCAAGAAGAAAATGGAAAAAAGGTGGCTCTGTGGTAATGGCTAAGATGGTCAAATTATAAAATGATCATTTCTTGGTGATTTTGTGAACAAGCAATTTAACTACCTTTCAACAGTACAGCAACCAAATCTGTAGTCAATGCACATATGTGTAGTTGGGTTTTTTTTTTTTTTGTTTGTTTTTAGAGCAGTGGAGAAAACTAGGCCTGGCTTTTCATTACAATAGGGAATTCCTAGTTTAAGAGAACACTCTCAATTCATGTGAATAAGTACCTGTTCAGAGACTTTTCACGTTAAAAGACAGTTTCTTAACCCTGTTCAGGTCCATGGATAGGTTTCCAGAGGGTGAAATACTTGAATAGAAAAAAAAATTACATTCATGTTCTCACTAACCTTTAACTGAAATTCTTTCATTTACTTAAAAACATCATTTGGAAATGGAATATTTCCAAAGGCTTCACCAGATTGTCAGTGGTTCATAGTTATGAAAAAATAAGAACTCCTAAAAATAAGAAAATTAGGAACTCCTAGTTTAGAGAGGTGCCTTGGAGCATTTAGATTTATAATGATTTCCTAAAAATCATAAAGCCAGTATGTGTCAAAAGTCACAAACACACATATACAAATAAATACACAGAAGCAACAGCAGCAGAGCTCTAAGCCTTAGAGACCTATCAGAAAGACTCCTAAGAATACTTGTATCTCTACAAACAAATATCTCTACAAAGCAAATTTAATTCATAATTTCCCTTTTAGATCCCTAAACAGAACAACTATTCTTTGTTATCAGTATTTCACAAAGGAGAAAATTTGATTCCTAACTATTCAGTGAAAAACATAATTAGCCTGTTTGTTTTTTTTTTTTTTAAGAAGATGGCAAATGCAGCTAGAAATCCAAAAATGTAGGGCAATTTTTTTTACCAAGCTTTAATAATTGGAAATTAAGAGATGAAAAATAATGTGGTACACTGGAAAGAGCACTCAGGGTAGAGTTGGTAGACTTGGCCCATCATTTTTACCCACTATCCATTATAATTGTAATAATTGTAAAGCACTTAGCACAGTGTTTAGCAGGTTCTACATCAATATTACCCATAATAATATTATTATTATCATCATCATCATCACCTGCTTGACCTTGGGCAAGTCATTTAACCTGAGCCTTCAATTTCTCATCTGTTAAAAGAGTGTGGTTAGATTAGATCAGAGTTGTCAAACATGAAATTCACAATTGTGGTCCAAACCAGATTACAGTGTAATTGAGAAATATTTACCCAAAATAAAGAAAATATAATAAAATAGTTAATGTCAATATATACTTTTTTAAAGGCAACATGTAGCCCACAAAGATCCTTATGTATAGTTCGGTGACCCCAATTTTTATTTGAGTTTGTCAACAGTAAGATCATCTCTTGAGATCAAGTTTTGGATGTGGTCCCATATTCATACACAACCAGGAGATAACTAAAAAAAGGCAGGAAATAAAACTGGGATCATATGGTAGGAAAAGACAAAGATGTAGGTAAAACAAAAACAACAAAATAGATCTGCAATGCTAAAAGTATTAAACACCTAATCAGATCATTCATATCTGTGCTAACTGGAATGCAGTTTGTTTTTTTTAAACCCTTACCTTCCACCTTAAGTGTATTTAGCATTCCAATCTAATGTATTGATTCCAAGGAAAAAGAGTGGTAAGGACTAGGCAAAAGGGGTTAAGGGACTCTCCCAGGATTATACAGCTAGGAAATTTCTGAGGTCACATTTGAACCCAGGACCTCCCCTCTGTTGGCCTGGCTCTCAATTCACTGAGCCACCTCGTGCCCTCTGGAACACAATTTTTCTAATATATTTTGATTTTTTTTTCTCCTCCTAGAACACAGCAAGTATTGACAATTTCTTGTTTTGTTTTTCTAAGAATGTTTACTAACTTAAAACAAATAAATAAATAAAACCCTTTACCTTCCATCATAGAATCAATACTAAGCATCCGTTCCAAGGCAGAAGAGTGGTAAAGGCTAGATGATCTGGATCAAGTGACTTGCCCAGGTTCACATAAATA
The DNA here is from genome assembly GCF_016433145.1 of Gracilinanus agilis. NCBI lineage: Eukaryota > Metazoa > Chordata > Mammalia > Didelphimorphia > Didelphidae > Gracilinanus > Gracilinanus agilis. Next base: position 389,938,702 of record NC_058130.1, read on the forward strand.
GGAAATGACTGAGGACAAATTTGAACCCAGGGCTTGGTTCTCTATCCCCTGAGCCACCTATCTGCCACTTTAGTATCAGTTATAAGACAAAAGACTAACAAGGGATAGGCAATTGGGGTTAAGTGACTTGCCCTTTGTAGTGACCATTGTAAACAAGAATTTAATTCTGTAGGTACAAAGTTATCTGTTATCAGTGGGTCCTATGCATTATTTACCAATAGGTACAGACTCAAACTTTCCTGAAGTCAGTCTTACTCCCTCTCTGAGTCAGTTACAAAGAGAGTAAAGTTTAAGCATTGCCCAGCACCACAATCATCCTTTCCTCCACTGAAATAATTTTTCACACCTCTTTATGTTATATTATTTATGCCACTCTATTCTTTCACTCCTGTATTCATTTTGTGGCGTTATTTTAAGATTGATTGGAAAGGATTCTCATGATGGTTCCAAGCTTCCCAACTTCTACTCCACCATCTTGGCACTGGAAACCCTGAAGTCATATTCTTAAGCCTCATCAAGACAGAGATCACATAACCTTGAGTATTTAAAGACTTTCAAAGAAGATTTTTTCATACTCTGTTGGGAGAGTATGCCAACACGATATAGATACTCTGCCAATAGAGTATGGTAACTACGGTTGTCGTTCAGTCACTTCAGGCCTTTCCAATTCTCTGTGACCCCATTAGGAGATTTTTCTTGGCAAAGGCACTGGAATGGTTTGCCATTTCCTTCTTTTACCAAGCCAGAGAGCCTCTGATGAAGGCTACAGCAAAGCCTAGCATTTGTAGACCAGCTTCACTAAGTCTAGACCAAGTTGATTACAAAGGGGATAAAAACTTTTATCCATAATATCTCACTAAGATCATTTACCAGGTCATAAGCCAGTGGAAAGAATACTCATACTGATGGAATCATAAAACCATGAAATATACAGAGCAACTAATTTTAGGGGGGTGAGGGTAGAATTCATGTTATTTCAGAAAAACAAAGATTACAAAGTACTAAGGTGAGTCTAAACAAAACCAGAGAAAATGGAATGACAAGGTCTGAGAGTAAAATCTGAGTACAAATGGATAGTATAATTTGCCACTCAGAATAAATATTACAACACTGATCCTGAGTCAGTGTCTAAGAAATGGAAATTATCCTTTTCCAATGTGCTAGTCATTACAGGCAACTTCAGCCACTGAGCAGCACAGCCCCCTATCCAAGGAGCAAGCCTAACAGAGGTAAAGATGTTGAAACAAGCTGCAGTTTTGGAATGTTTCAAAAGCACTAGCTCTGCACTACTTAAATAATGAATGGCTCATGGAACTTCTACTATAGCTTTGGAAAGCACAGTTAACCTTTTGCAAGTGTATTGTCCAGCAAAGTCACCTCACAGGCAAGGTGAACTAACTGCCTCTTCAAATTCCATTTCATTCCTCAGACAAGAATAAAGCGAGCTTTATTCTCAGTAACAAAAGCAAGGAAGCATTTCACTGTTACCCCAACTGACCGCAGTGCATGTGAACTTCTTTATAATGTGTAACTACTGGGGTTTCAAGAGAGAAAATTCAAAGGATCGGGATGAATACTGTGTATTGCATAACATGATCTCTTACCACCTGGGAGCTCCAGCTCTCCCAGCAAAGGATTTCACAACCATACTATTTAAATTATCTTAATGAAATTGCAAAATGGCATTTGAGAAAGAGAGAAAGGAAGAGAGGGAGGAGAAAGTGAGATGTGGAAGTGCTAGCATGTGCACATATGCTTCTGCCAGAACACAGCTTACAATAAAAATTATAATACTGAAAAACATAAGATTGGGACAGCTAGTTGGCTCAGTGGGTAGAGAGACAGGAAGTCCTGGGTTCAAAGCAAGCCTCAGACATATCATAGCTGGGTGACCCTAGGCAAGTGACTTGACCCCAATTTTCCAGCCTTCTACCACTCTTCTGCTTAGGAAAGGATACTTAGTATCAATTCTAAGACAAAGTAAAGGCTTAAAAATAAAAGAAAAACCAGAGATCTAAATAAAACCCAAATCCTTTTTGTAAAAAAAAACCCAAAAACAAAAACCAAAAATAAACATCCCTCATTTATACTGACATTCACTGCCCTTTAGGCTTGAATAGCATTTATGTTGGTGTTTTTTTACTTGAGAAAAAAGCCTGATCCAGGCTGTTATAGCAGAAGGTATATATCCTGAAGACAGGTTTCTTATTCAGCCAGTTAATTAACAGCATTTATTAAGAACTACCATGTTACCAAAAATTGTCCTATATAGGTAAAGATACAAAGAAAGTAAAAGATAGTCTTCCACTCTCAAGGAACTCACAGTTTAATAGAGGAGATAACATGAAAATAACTATGAACTGAAGAGAGATACAAGATCTATTGGGGGCAAAAAAATCAGTGAGCAGAAGGCAGTAATGTTTTCGAAACAAGTATATGTAATTATTTATAACAACAAGGCATCCATGTCAACAAGATGTCTTAGCAACTGCAGCACTTCTAAAGGACCTGGCACATACATAAATGCCAACGGGAGGTGCTAAACATGCATATCCTAACTCAACCCCACTGTGGTCCACTATATGTATGTATGTGCATACAAGCATATAAGGCAACCATCTAGAAAATCCAATTTTATAGGGAACAGAACAAAGAAAGCAAATGATTATTCTACTGGGCAAAGTTTACTATAATCATGGAGAAAACCTCCAGAGGTTTAACTGGCCCAGGATAAACTGGTGCCTCTGTATTTGGTGTTGTTTCTTTTAGGGCATGGGGAAGGAAGGGAATCATTGCTGTAATGCATCCATTTAAGACCGAATTCCCATTTATAATTAGGGTATAAGGTGGTTGTTGGGAGACACAGATGTTGTTTTTATTTCTTGAGGGACTGCAAAGGTAGATAAAACATACCCTAAACTCCTCCATCCTAACCTAGATGAGGACCCAAAGTCCAGAGGTTCACCCATAGTCAAGTAGGAGTAGGACAGCAACTATGAACTTGCTATTGTAGAAGCAAAAACCCTCAGGAATTTTGTTTAGGATTCAAGATGTCCAAGGGATACCAATTTCTTGGTCTGGCAAAAAGCAAACACTTGGACAAATACTCATGTTCCTTAGCATTCAAACACACCTAATATGAGCACCCTCGTTAAACTTACACCTGTTAGTCAACTTCTTCATTAAAGTGTTCGATCCATTCAGGGCTGTCTTTTATGATGGTGTGAAGGAAAATCTTTCCCTTACCACTGCTTTCAACACATTTCATGGAACATAACTCCATGTTTTTACAAGTCAGGCTGCTCTTGGTAAATAGAAGTTTGATGGGGGCAATCCCAAAGGTGCATAAAGACTGGCATTCTTTTGAAAATACCCAACTGCAATTTCATCACAACTCATTTGCAGTTATCACATCAAATAACAATGCTTTGTACATAGTAGGCACTTCATAAATGTTTCATTCATTCAGTCACCACATAAAGAGAAAAGAAAAGTGACAATAACAACTGCACTCGATCACACGTGACTATGGCCAAAACACTTTCCACTCTCTGGCTCTATTTCCTCATCTGGAAAATGAAAAGTTTGGTCTAGTTCATCCTTAATGATACTTTCAGTACTAACAACTACAGAATTTTTAAAGAACTCTTATCTTCTCTTAGTAACAACTCTAAGAAAAAAGGGCAAAAGTTAAGCAAGTGAATTAAATGACTTTCCCTGGGTCACACAGGAAGTGTCTGAGGCCATATTTGAACCCAGGTCCTTCCAACTTATGGTCTGACTCTATCTACTGAGCCATCAAGTTGCCTCTTCCTACAGGATTTCGTGTTTCCTTTGAATCTCAGAACAATACTGGGAGATAGATGCTACAAAGATTATTATTCTCATTCCTCATTTTTTGTGGGAGGAAACAGACTCAGCAAGATTCAGTGACATTGTCAGGGTCACACATATAGGAAGTGTCAGACAAAGAATTCATATCCAAATTTCTGGTATCTCCAAGTTGAGTGCTCCTCCCACAACACTGTGCTACTTTAGTGGGTAAATTATTTAGCTTGTCTGTGCTTTGGTTTCCACATCTGTGAAATGAAAGCCACTGGATCAGTTCATGTCTTCCAACTAAAACAATTTTTAAAAACAAACTAAAATAATTTTTTTATTTCCTATCTTTCCTCAAGGGCATGTGTAATCAGACGAATTGGTTAATTAGGCTTCTATTTCCTGTATATAAAAATGTTACCAACCAACCAAATGAATGTCCCTTGATAGGATTTTGGATAAAGACAGGCAATGTGGAAGACACTAATGAACCAGATCATCCTTGTTGACAATGCACAGCTAGAATAATGCCATCCAGTATTTTAGCTTTTTGTTTAGAAGCACACAAAGGCTACTTGCCAGTGTTAAACAGTGGGAGGAGGAAGGAAGTGGAGGAAGCAAAGGACCCAAATCTGACACTATCTGTGGAAACTTGAGTAAATCGCTTTCCACTCACAGCCTGCTTCCTTATCTGAGAAATGAAGGGGTTGGATTTGGTAGATGCTGATATCTCTAGAGGTATTATATTATGAACTAACTGTTGCTATGCCATGATTATTTTTTGTCCATATTTTAAAAACTGCCAGTTCAAAAAATACTGATGGAGCTGAACTTTGGAATACCATAAGGGGCCATCAAGGTAGCTATGGACTATGTGGTACAATAAATCTTTATCACTTGTAACCCTAGAATCATTAATAAATTCATCATTCTGTATAGTAAAAACACCTCTGTAAAATGACCCAGAGAAGGCAGCTAGAGCCAGGAGGTCCTAGGTTCAAATCTGACCTCAGACACTTCCAAGCTGTGTGACTCAGGGCAAGTCACTTAACTCACCATTGCCTGGCCCTTATTGCTTTTCTGCCTTAAGACAGAAGGTAAGGAATTTTTTTTAAGTACCTATACCAAGAAATGGCCTAAGCATTGCTGCATTGAATTTCTCCCAGCCTAATTGTTCATCCTGATCCTTACAAAGACATCTATATTGGATAAGGAGAAAAAAGAAAGGGAAAGAAGAAGCTATGTTGACTTGCAACCTCTGGAAATTTGCTGTGTGAAGTACCTATGCCAGAATCACGTTGTGGAGACTATCAGACTATGATGAAGCCAATAAATTTGGAAGATTTTTGCAATGAGGAAAAGCATAATGACATAAGGCAAAGAATTAATAGTTTCCTCTACATCTAATTTATCACCCTTACAAATCCATCATAAAAGTTTTTTTTTCCCCTTAATGAAATTGGGAACTCTCTGCTGCGGTCAATACTGTAACATTTTGTCTCATTAATGCATCCTCATAAAATAAAGCTAATGTGGCTAAAGAGCTGATATGTTGCCAGGCCTGGAGTCAGGAAAACTCACCTTGCTAAATTCAAATATATAAGCTGTGTGACCCTGGGTAGGCCACTTAATGCAGTTGGCCTCAATTCCCACATCTGTAAAATGAGCTAGAAAAGGAAATAGCAAACTGCTTTAGGACCTTTGCTAAGAAAATATCAGAGTCACAAAGACTCAGACTCAACTAAAAATGATTGAACCACAACAATATGACTAAACAAATCACTGTCTTTCCCCTACATAATTCACTAATAGAAAATACTGACCTATACTCTGAATGTAAAGTGGTATAAACTTGAATTTAAAAGTTAAACAAATATTCAGGACTACAATCATGATACATTTTTAAAAAATTAAATTTGTTATAGTCAAATCCCCCTTTCCCTCCTAGAAGGCATTATTTGACAAAAAGTTATATGTATATATAAAATTGTCCTCGGTTTCTTTTAGCAATTCTTTCTGTGGAGTTGGTCATACACAAGTTATTCTTCAAACAATATTTCTGTTGATGAATATGATGTTCTCTTGCTTCTGCTTTTTTTACTTTTTATGATTTCAGGTGAGTCTTTGCATGTATTTTTCCAAAATTTACCAGTTTGTTATTTATTTTAGTGCAGTCATATTCCATCACTATTATATGCCACAACTTATTTAGCTATTCCCCAACTGATGGGTATCCCTTTAGTTTCCAGTTCTCTGCCACCACAAAGAGAGCTGCTAAAAATATTTTAGAATATACAAATTATTTCCCTTTTTCTCTAATCAACTTTAGGAAATAAATCTAATAGTGGTATTGCTGACTTTATGGGTATATATAGTTTTATAATTCTTTGGGCATAATTCCAGATTGCTTTTCAAAATGGCTGAATCCGTTCACAGTTCTGTCCGCAGTGAATTAGTGTCCCCATTTTCCCATATCTCCTCCAACATGTTATTTTGCTCTTTTATCATTTTAGCCAATCTGCTAAGTGTGAGGTGATATCTCAAGAGTTGTTTTGATTTGAATTTTTCTAATGAATAATGATTTAGAACATTTTTTTCAAATAGTTACATATAGCTTTGTTTTCATTCTCCAAAAACTGTCTGTCTGTATCTTTTGTTCATTTATCAGTTGGGGAATGGCTCATATTCTCCTATACTTAACAAAGTTTTCTATGCAGTTTAGATATGACACCTCTATAAGAGAAACTGTCTATAAAATTTTTTCTCCAACTCATTTGTTTTCCTTCTATTTTTGGTTACATTTGTATTCGTTTTATTTGTACAAAACCTATTCAATTTAATGCATTCAAAATATACATAATGTATTCATTGTCAATGGTTCATTTAAAATTGACTGTTTTATTTTCTGTTTTCAATTTCATGCCACAATTAAAATCTCTGTAGAGGCAGTATGACATAGTGAAAAAAGAACTACCCTTGAAGTTAGGAAGATATGGGTTCAAACCTCACCACTGACATACTGTGGCTGAATGACCTTTGGCAAGTCACTTAACCTCTAAGTGACTCAAAGAGCTCTCAAAGTATAAGCTGAAGAAAAGTTGCTGAACTAGACTAGAAGAGTAAGCTCTTCATTAGAATCTCCTAAACTGAAGAAATTATAGATTCTGGTTTAAATCAATCTATAGAACATGTACATAAGCATCTTTTTAGAATATAAAAGGTCTTTCATTATTATTTGAGAAAAGTTTTGAAATGTATGTTCAGCATGAAATATTCCGTCTAGAAGAAATTAGGGATATTGATTTTTTGTTGAAATGAGCCATATTCTCCTCCAAATTTTTTCTTGGCATGAATTAATTATTTAGGAAGCATCCAGAACTAACATATCAACCTTAGCAACTAACAATGCCAACCGAGTGACGTGGTTATAGAACAAGAAGCCATAAACACATTCTTCTATTGGCTTTGAGTGATGGACTATCATTTGCATATATTGGTTCCATTAATATTTTGCTGTTCCAGGCTCCATTCATCTGCAGGTATCTAAAACTACTTGTGTATCACTGGCAACAAACTAACCAGTAACATGGCAGTGTGACCCATCCCAGCAACAAGAGATCAAATAAGTTAAATACATAGTTGTTCTAATATCCTTAAAACTTTACTCAAATAGAATTAGTAAATCTACTTCCATGCAGAATGTAACCAGCTATGTTTGGAAAGACCTAATATGCCAGCTTCTACATAAAATTTATAAGACTTTTGGCAAGCAAAGGGAAGTAATGCACTCATTCCCTTAAAAGAGGATGATCAGGAGCACCTACGTGGTTCAGTGGATAGAGTGCCAGGTTTAGAAATGGGAGGTCCTGGGTTCAAATATGGCTTCAGATACTTCCTACCTGGGTGAACCTGGGCAAGTCACTGAATTTCCATGCCCCACCCATGACACTCATCTGCCTTGGAACAAATACTTTGTATTGATTCTGAGATAGAAGGTAAAGATTTTTTAAAAGCTTTTAGTTATGTTATTTCTAAAATCATTATTTCTATAGTAATGGGCAGTGGGAAAACTACAGAAAAGTATGTTGGGCAGAAAGTTAGAGGTAGAATTAGAATAAGCATGAGGCAGACAAATGCTTAGTCCCAGATTCTGTCATTTTGAAGAATGCACATTTCCGCCTTTCCCCATCTATATAGAGCATAGATTATCCAACAATTCTTTTGCCAGTATCCAAGCTTCCTTAAATGCCCCTCCCCAAGCTACCCTTAAAGACTCCCAAAACATTATGTATATACTATGAACTATGTATCGCATACTCCCTCAATCAGTTGGAAAAAGATGGTACCTATTTGCACCCCACCCCCTTCCAGTTTTCTCAACATCAGCCTATTCTATTTTATTCTACTTGTTCTAGAAGCCTGGTGGTTTCATTTGTTTTTTTTTTTTGCATTTCCACTATCTAAATAACTTTTTGTCCAGGCCCAGAATGGAAAGATTTACTATTTGCAGAGGTGGCATATACACACTGAGGTAAGAGTAGTTGAAAGTGTTGGTGGTTCCAAATGGCGTGGTGTTGGTGACCTTCTGAAACACAGATTGCTTCTATGTTTCTTATTTTATTTCTGTAATGGTTTCTTCATTGGTCTTCAGAATTCATAACATCTTTCAGAATTTATACTAAATACACTTATGACAAATTAGCCAGTGTCCTTTGATTGTATCCACTGAGCAATTGTGTCATATTTAATTTTTCCTCTCTGCAATCATCTGAATGGTCAAGGCACTGTAGATTTCCCTTTTTCATCCCATAGACAATGTCCCTCCCTAGACCTTGGTTTCCTATTCTCTCCTTTTGAATAGTGGCCCATGGAATGTCATTTCTCTAGTGTTAACAAACTCTCACTTATTCCTAAAGCTCACATTCTTCTACCCACTCATTAAAAACAAGCTTTCCCCATTCCACTCCTCCACAATCATCCCAGAAGACACATTATCTCTTTTCTAGGAACTTTCTTCAAGGTTGGTTGCTGCTTCTCTTACACCACCTCATGAGACAGAACAAGAGGAGAATTTTCTCCTCCCAATTCATCACCAGCCCTCCCCCTCTCCTACCATTGCTGATTTCAGTCTTCTCTCTGACTATTATTCAGCCACTACATTGCTTAATGTCCAGATCTTGGTTACCATCACCTATTGTCATTAATCCCTCAATACTAATAAGATCCATACCAGCCTCCCAACCTTTTCAATCTCAATTGAAATCCCTCTTGAACACCTTGGTCTCTCCATTCCTCAATTGTCTCAATTACTATGACCTCTGTACAAAACCTGTATCAATCACAAAAGGGTGGTCATGCCTTAAATCAATAGAATGACACCCCATTCCCACACCAGAAATAACTCAAGCATTAGAATTCTTATTTCTGGCATGCAAAGGTAAAACAAGATAAACATACAAATGAAAAGTGGCCCAGGAAATGGAACACACCAATAATGGGGTTAGATTAACTCTATTCCCATACTCTTTTTTATTAAAGAGGGAAGAGGAGGACAGGAATACTTGTGTGAACTGATACAGACTGAAAGAAGAAGAATTAGGAGATACACTTATACAAATGTGAAAAGAACTTTGATGCAATGAATAACCAGGATCTATCTATAAGATCAACAAAGAAGAAAGATGAAATAAGTTGGCTATCTCCTAAAAAGATGTGATGAACTAAAGGGTCCAAATGAGACACATTTTTAGACACCCCAATTTTTCCCCAAGTTGATATGCTATTTATTGCATCCATTCATTTGTATTAAATATAACAGTTCTCCAATTGTTTTTCTTTAAAATGTTCTTTCATTACATAAGTTTTGCTTTTCTTTATTTCTTTTCTTCTTACAATTAGATTGACAAGAGTGAGGGGGAAGAAGGACTGACTAGCTAGCTTCATCAATGAACTAAAGAAAAGCAAAAAGATTCATTAAAGCATTTAAAAGCAAATACAAAGAAAAAAAACAGGAGGAATTTGAGAAGGAAACAGACAGGCAGGAAAACCTGGAAAGCAAAAAGTAGGGAGTTAGTTGCTAGACTTCATGAGTCATTTCTAAAAACAAAGGATCTTGGGATCTAAGGTGGAAGGGTACTTAGAAGTGCTGTATGAAGAAAGTTCATAGGAAAAGACTATCAGAATTCTATTTTGGAGGAGTTGGTGGAAGGAAAGTATAGAGCAGGGGTCAGCAACGTCTGGCTCTCGAGCCATATCTGGCTCTTTTGAGGGCCAGATATGGCTCTTTCTGCAGGAGCCATAAAATCAATTTTTTTTTTTCAGGCGCTGTTACAGGAGCGTGCACAGTGAGCACTGTATGGCTCTCACGAAATTACATTTTAAAAAATATGGCGTTTATGGCTCTCATGGCCAAAAAGGTTGCTGATCCCTGGTATAGAGGATAAGGCATGTTATAACTAGCTTGGGAAGCAAGCTCAGCATTGCAAAATGGAAGTAAACAACAGTTCATAGCTCATATTATTTTTTACTTCTTTTCAGTGTCTTCAGTAAAGCAAGCTTCACTAATTAGGCACTTATTAGGTACCTATTATGTTCTAGGTTTGTGATAGGTAGTGTGGATAAAAAAAATATAAACAATCTATCTTCTCAAAGATATTATATTTTACATGATAGAAAACACATAATTTATATTTTTAAAGTTTTATTTTTCCTCAATAACACTTTATTTTTTTCTCTATTACATGTAAAAACTATTTTTAATATTCATTTGCTAAAATTTTGAGTTCCAAATTCTCTTCCTTCTTCCCTCCCCTCCTTCCCTCAGTGTAATAGTGATAGAACATCAAAACAGAGGGTGCTAGCAGCTTCAGGGATAAGGAGAAGATTTTGTGTAGAAGATGGGAAATATGGGAGGATATAAGGCAGAGGGAGGGCATACCAGGTATGATGGAGGATCCGGTTGAATCATCCCAAGTAGCAATGGGAATAACATATAGTGAAATTGGATCAATAGGTTGGAGTCAGGTTTTGAAGGATTTTAAAAAGGAGTTTCAATTTTAATCTAGAGGCACCAGGAAGCCACTGAAGTTTATTGAGCTGGGGAGTAATATGGTTAGATCTATACCTAAGGAAAATCTCTTTTGTGACTATTTGTGGAAAACATATTGGGGTGACGAGAGACTTGATTAAGAGAGCAATTAAGAGGCCTTTCCAATATTCCAGGAGAGAGGTCATGAAGAGGATTACCTTTAGTCAGGCACTTCTGGAGAAACTAACCTTTTGCAAGAAGAAATAATATAAGTATTATATGTCACAACACAAGTGCTTTTTTTCTTAAAAAAGAAAAATCTCTAAATGCTTAATTCCTGGAGTTTGGTCAATGCAGCTTCTGGGTATGCCAATGGTTGAAAAGATAATTTCACTGTACTCCACAGGATGTCACTTTGAGTGTTCTGAAGGCAATAATGCAAATGCTTTCCATAATATATCCTCCAGACAAAAAGAGAGACGAGTCACATCCTTGAGACTGAGCTCATGAGCTCTTATGCTCAATCAAAAAAACAAGATGAGTTTTACTGAACCAGCACCTGGAAATACATATCAGTCTTCCACATAATTCCTTGGTTCTAAATTGGTCAAAGCATGAAGTTTCATAAAAAGTTAACACATAATTTTCTTCTTCTTGAACTAAATGACAATCACTGGCAACGGGATTCATACCAAAAGCAAAGGCTGCAGAATTGAGTATGTCATAGCTTAAAGTTTTATTTTTAAATTGAGATGTAACATAGAAATGAGTTGTAAATGTCCTCTGCTTTAATTCATCCATTGATCTATATTTAGTTGATTTTCTGTGTTGTAGTGGAAAATTCATTAGAGGCGGAAGCTAGGTGGTTCAGTAGATTGAAAATCAGGCCTAGAGATGGAAGGTCTTGGGTTCTAATCTGACATCAGATACTTCCTAGCTGTGAGACCCTGGGCAAATCTTGCTCTTTTGCCTTTGAACCAATACACAGTATTGATTCTAAGACGAGAGGTAAGGGTTGAAAAAAAAAAAAAAAAAGAAGAAGAAAATACTTTAACATGGGATTCAGGAAATCTGGGTTCTGGTCCTGTTTCTGACATTAACCAGTTGTCTGCCTTTTTACATGGCACTTGAGTTCCTAGATGCCCAAACATCACCTTTAAAAAGAGGTGGATGGACTAGATATTCTCTAAGATTCTTTCAAGCTCTAAAATTCTATTATACTATGAAATCCAATCCAATTCAATACAACTTAACAAGAATTTATGATGTACTTCATAATTTATTAAGTATCTGTGTTTAAGTCAGCATGGTAGGTGTTGGGAATACAAAGATAAAATTTTTTAAAAATAGTTCCTCCCCTCAAGCAGCTATAACTTGTACAGAGATAATCTGAATAGAGAGATAACACTAACAAGTCAAAGTTGGGATCGAGAAAGACCCCCTAAGAGCAGAGCGGATAATTCCAACTAGGGAAAACAAGAGATAGAAAAGAAAAAAGATAGTCATTTTTGTGCAAATGCATGGAGATGTGAGCTGGAATACTACAAACTAAATTTAGAGAATGGCAAACAGGCTAGTTTTGTAGTAATAGAACAATTATGAAGGGGGATTAAGTGAAATGACTGAAATATAAGATACCTCAAATAAAATAAAGGAGTTGAGTTGTAAAAGGCTAGGCTTATTTGTCTTTCATACTAGATGCAACTGAAAGTCACCAAAGATTCTTGAGTATATGTCTGGCATGGCTATTAGGAACCCTGTCTAGAAGGCACTCGAAATTTCAATAACTCACCCAGTACAAATTTTTACTTGTAGCTAAATGCCCATTTTTTGTAGGCTTTATAGCTGAAATATTTGTTGTTTCTTAGTAGTATAATTCTAACTAATGCAAACTTTAATTTCATATAGCATTCACTTGAGTTTCTTCAGGTTTGCTATGCTAAGTTTTTCTTCCCTATGATGTCAAAATGTTGGCAAGACACTAATTAAATTCACTGATTATGTATAGTCATCTGTAAATTAAACAAAAAAGTATTGATTCTACCATAGAGAATGGGAAACAATAACTAAAGTGGTACAAAATCTTCCATTAAAGACTGTTTCTGATTCTTCACTGTAACTTGGAGATAACCATGGGTAACTTGAGAGCCCAAAGTTCAGGTCTTACCAAACTGGGAACTGTTTCTGGAAAGGCTTCAAAAAGAGGCATAGGCAATAGTCTAAGCCTATTGAGGCTGAAGCCTAGACCAGGTCATTTTGGGGAAGCTCAGCCCCAGTTTTCCCAGAAGGTGAGAAGATGGGTTTTTTTGGGGTTGTTATTTTGTTTTTCTGGGGCTCTGAGGGACATACTAACACTCAATGGTAATCCATGAAATCGTAAGAGATTCAATCTGCATAGGTGGAGGAGATACACAGGCTGACCAAATTATGAAATGGTTCATAAAGAGCTGAAGGAAGAAAGATATACAAAAATAAAGATTCTTTACCTTAATCAGCTAAGAGTGAAACCTTGAACTTAGAATTTGTAATCATTCATTCTCTGTTGCCATCTGACCTTTGTCAGGTCATGGGGGGCATGGGGGAAGGGAGGGATAGATTAGGAAAATAACCAAGGATATGAGTTGTCAAATATAGTGAAGGAAAGAGACTAGGATGTAGAGTGCAATCTTCATGAAGGCTTCCTAAATCACTTCTCTACCAGTTCTCTCCTTTTCTTCACTTTTTCCTACCTCGCACAATACTCCACTTCTTTACCCTGGTCCAAAATCAAGAGTAGGAGGCATCCAACCAGGTCCTTTTTTATTTAAGCTGGCAGTGGTAATTCTACCTAATGCTCTCATGATACATTGGTTTCCTTCCAGTAGTAAAGTTATTCAAAGTAAACAGCTCCCACTCCTCTCTCCTTATGCTTGCTAGAAACTTAAAATATCAGCATGTTTGTCCTTTAATTTCTGACCAACCTCTCTACTTCATTCAGAAAACCTTCCATGAATCACTTAATAACTAAATAACTTCTAATATCATTTTTATATTGTCTTGAGAATAACTGTGATTTACTCTGAAATGATTAGTTAACTAGTAAACAATCTTTTCTAAAATTAACATTCAGAAAAACTTCCATGAATCACTCAAGTACATTTTGAGAACTTATTTCAAATTCTGCTATCACTTTTTCACATAATCTCGAGAATAATTCTGCTCTTTACTCTGAAATTATTATGTAGCTGTTAAACTTTTCTAAAATTAATATGGTCTACACATACTGGTTTCCTTGATTGAAATGGGTATGACCTTTGAGAGATCTCTTGCAACTCAAGAGTTTCTCATTTTACCTAAAATGTAATGTTTGTTTGTTTATACAACACCTTATGACTGTATTTGATTCCCTTAATCTTCAAAAACCTGCCTATCTGCAGACTTGAATGGACAAACTGTTCCTATCCAAGTATAGAAAATAATTTAGCACCATAGGAGCCAAAGCCAAAATCTAACTGTCTCTGAATGGTTATGCTTCCATATGTAGGGTATATCATATAATAATACCTTGTTTTTATGTAAGACATTGAAATTTACAAAGTGTTTGTCACAACAACTCTATTAGGTGAGATACTACAAATATTATTATCCCAATTTCACAGTTAAGGAAACTGAGGTTCAAAGAGAATAACTGAATTACTGCCCATAGTTACACAATTAGCAAATGTTTGAGCTGAAATTCAACCAAAGGACAAATCCAGAGCTCTCGCTGCTGTGACACCTCTCAGAAAACCACAAAGCAGCCAAAAACAAGAAACCAAATTTTCATTCATTAGTAAATAATTTACTTTTTGCCTAAGAATTAGGCTCGCAAGAATCTTGGTTTCTAGCAACAGGAAAATAATCACTATTATTTATTTATGACAGCAGAGTTACCATACTATTACTAAGACATCCTGAATCACTTTGAAAACAGACCATTTCTGAATTACTTCCTCATACTTTTTATCCTTCAGTATGCACATGATCTATTAGCTTTTATATGAAGGTAATAACCTCAAAATAAAGTTGATTCAATTTATAATTTTAATAAAAACAAATTATGAAATTCAGAATGAAAGTCAAGTGGGGTCTAACCATGCGCTATACTCAACCTTGTCATATATATTGTAGCTTGGAAGGAAAGCATATGCAGACATCACTATGGTATGATTAAAGATGATATTTAGAAGGCAGCTGTCATCAATTAAAGGTAATTGCTAAGTAATCCTCAGTCATGTTATGAATCATTATTAGCTTCAATCAGCAACTTAACCATTTATTTATTTATTTTTCTTTGATTTAGAGGGAAAATGTCTGTGCTATAGTTCTAGAAGAGTCAAAATATACAGGATGAAGAGTTGAAAACTGGGGAAATTCACTGATATAAATGCTAGATCCCAACTTTGGCTTGCTTCAAAAATGAAATGTCTATCTAAGAAGCAAATTCTTTGTCATATACTTTATAAAATACCAGTAGAACAAACAGACTGTTTATCTGATTCCTTGGGAGGGTGCTGACTGCCAATGTTGTCTCTGCCATGCATTCAAGAAGCATGGAAACATATGCAAAAATATCTCTAGAAAATGAAAGGCCTCCAAAACAGGAGATTTTTTTTTTAATTTAGTGATTAAGCCTACATCACATTTTTACTTGTCTTCCTGTGTATTTTCCAAGATAATTTTATAATCTGAGGGTGGAGAGACAAATCCCAGGACTCTAGATTTATATTTGATTTTTGGCTTTATAGAATCTAGAAAAAAAAAGTATCCTCTTTTAAGTGTTCCCAAGATATTTTTTCTTCAACTTATTATGAATATTTGAATAGATCTGTGACCTAGTTAACCTGGACACTTTCCAAGATCCAGTTCATTAAAACTGTAGGTAGTAAGAATGTCCAAGACTAGAGGTTACATCATTGGATCATAGATTTAAATTAGGGAAGGGATGTCAGAGGATCATCTAATTATCGGTTTCTCCCACTGCCTTCCCCCACATGTATTCCTCAGAAGAGGAATCTGAAACCTGACAGGGTTAAGAGAAGTATCATCAGGGTTATATAGATAATGAAGGGGCATAGATAGTATTCTAATCCTGATCCCCTAAATTCAGCCCCCTATCATTAAAAGGTTTTTTAAATACTCTGATGGATGTGATTTCACGGATGTGCATTTCCTTCACTGGTACAGACTGCAGTCCCTTTATGCTACTGCTATTCTCATTAAATTCCCATCAATCCTTAATATGGATTGGATGCATTCTTCTGGTTCTTTTAATATCTCAAGGAAACTATCATAATGGATAGCACTATTCCCCTTTTTGTTTCCCAGCTTTTAGGACATGACTCTTCTTTTGAGGTCACACATATCTCCAAAGATAACTTTTATGACATTTTTTGCACTCAAGCCGTTGTTGGTAATATGCTATTGCCTACTACTATTTGGGGGGGGGGGGAGGAAGGTTTGCCAGCAGATAACATTTTGTTTCTTTTCAATTAATTTAATTAATTAGTTGTTTTTGATCCTGAAATTTTAAACTTCCTGAAAGTGTGATAGTCCATTAGTCCATGATTTGCTACCATTCCTGGGATAAAGATGATGCTAGAGATGGGCTTTTGCAGCATATATACAAATAAATCTAAAAACCTGAGAGGCTACCTAGTAAAACTTCTTGAAGGTTAAATGTTTTGCCCAAGGTCACACAGTTAGTATGGGGGGGGGACTGAATCCAGGTCCTCTGACTTTGGAGTCAATACAATTTCTTCCAAATCATGCTTCTTCCTATAATCCTAAGATTTTCTTAAAATAAAACTATAAGAAGACAACTCAAATCTGGTCTCACACACTTATTAGTTTTGTGAACCTCGGTAAAGTCTCTTAATCCCATCTGCCTTGGTTTCCTCATCTGTACAATGAACTGGAAAAGAAAAAGGTAAACTATTCTAGTATCTTTGCCAAGAAAACCCCAATAGGGGTCATCAAGAGTTGAAATTGACTAAATGATGTGCCTAGGGTCACAGGGATGCCCACACTAGGCCAATTTATGGTTGGCTTGGTCACCAGCCAAATCTATATTAGTTGGGTGGAAGATGTGATATAAAGTAGGGTGCACTGAGTTTGAAGATGATGGAATGATACAGAGAAATGGATGACACAGCCACATCTATAAACCATCTACCCCTTTAGTGATATTTGAGTATGCCCTTTCTCTGATGTTAGGTGACAGGTATACAAGTTGGATCCTTGAATTGAGTTCTTGAGACCTTAGAACCATTAAAACAACCATCCTGTTCACCTATGCAGTTGTAATAATGAAAAATCAATGGAAGTTTCTATAGCATTCCACAGTCTACATGTGTGCGCTGTCCTACTTCTACTTCAGTACAGAATATCAATTATAACACAGTAAACTTCCCACAACTCAGGAGCCTAAGAACAGTAAAAATGGACTACAAATTGAAAAGAGACAGAGAAGGCTTTGATGGCCCATTAGAACAAAATTGAATGTTCTGCTTTATGATTCAATTAGTTGTTCAGTCATTTTCCAGGCATGTCCAATTATTCATGATCCCAGATGGTTTGTCATTTCCTTTTCCAATTCATTTTATAAATAAGGAAACTGAGGCAAAAAAGAGTTAAATGACTTGCTCATGGTCACAGGGCTACTAAGTGACTGGCCTGAATCCTGGTTTGACACTCTGTGTCACACTGTGACTCCTAGCTGCCCAGTAGAGTTAGTGTACACAAAAAAGTGAAATTTTAGTATTTTGTTTTCATTAAAGTATTTCAATTTCTTGTGTCTTCTATTTAAAAAAAAAGGAAAACAAATTTTGTAGATTGTGTAACAATGCTAAGATATTCTAGTCACTTATAAATATTTTAGACATACAATATATTGCTAATATGAAGTTATGGTTCTCTGTTTCTTTATTTTCTTTTCAGGCTTGCAATACTTTTAACTAGCCACTTCTATAAGAAGATTGTGAATTGCTTGCTAAAATGCAAGACACTTTGATTTTAGTCATCCAAGGAAAGTGCTTTTTCTAAAATACAGTTTCTGAAATTGATCCACTATGAATATATGTCAGTGTATAGGGAAAACACAGAGACACATGTGTAGGCCTAAATATGTTTTTACATAAAACCCAATCCAATCTAAATATGAATTCTTTTACATGAAAGCCTGGTGTGGAAACTAAATATTTTCCCCTTATCTGTGTAAAGCAGAAGACTAACTGTGGGATGAGGAAAGAGGAACTTAGAGAAAGAATTTAGACTGCTTGAGAGAAAGAAGCAAGCAAAAGGTAGATAATTTATTGTCCCAATGGTAATATTCTGTGTGTGTGTGTGTGTGTGTGTGTGTGTGTGTGTATCAGATTTCCAGTTTTTTCTGTGAAAGGCCATTTTTAAGGTGTGAAAAGAATGTGTGTTAATGTCCATGATGACAAATTTGTGTGTATAAAACTCCCAATTATTAGATGTCTAATACCAAAATGCAATAGTAAACAAATTACTTATAATATCCTATAGTTTAATTTATCTAAGTCACAGCCCATCATTACACATCAGATAACATATGACTCCAAGGAGACTAGTTTTTATTAAAAAACATAGCTCCCAGTAATTACAATTTTATAATGAATAATTATACAAGAGGTATTGGGTTATCATAACCCATCTCTAATATACTCTTAGGTCAAGACACAAATGATTTCTTATATACTTCCTGGATGGCTAAAATTGTTTTGTCTTCTAAAGCATGTTATTATTGCCTGATATGCACACCAGTTGACATCTTGTTGCCATTTTAAAAGGGATTTTATTACCACTTTGAAAGATAATTTGTACTTTAAATTAGAAACCAGTTAGACTGGTACATGTTCTAAACCAGCCCTAACTCTGCCAAGGAGACAGACGCTATTTCACAGCTGAGTTTCACAAAATAATTTTATTAAAAGGCAAGCTCAAACTAGCTAATAATGATTTCAGGATATTTTTTCAATTGAAAAACAAATTCACAAGTACTATGTCTTAATCTTGGGAGTCAAAAATACAAATACTAGCTATATGATCATGAGACATGTTAATCCATAGCTCTCTCTCTGAATCTCAGTTTCCTTTCCTATAAAACAGAAAATACTTTTCTCTTCATATACCTGTAATACCTAAATTAAAGGGTTGAAATAATTAAATGAGATAATGAAACTAAAGTGCTTTGCTAACATTAAACTGATATATGAAAGCTTACTACCATAATTATGTAACAACTAGGCAAAAACCATCTAATTTCAGTAAGGCTAAAGATAATTTTTCCTGTATTGTATCAATTTCCTTCAAATTGTTCAAAGCAGTAAATCTAACCAAAATGAACAGGATAAAATGCTACACTATGATTTGAGAGGAAAATTATAAATTGTAGTCACGTCATAACTTTGTATAGATGCATTGGAAACCCAATGTGGTGGGAGCAGTGGAATTCCTCAAGAGACTTGTGTTGAATGGCACGAATTAGGATAGAAAGAAAACATATCATTTTGGAGGTCCCCCTGACCCACACAGCCATGTCTGTCAATAGGAGACACTGCCAACACCCACCACTGTAGAGACTCTGCAGAGAAGTCCAGTTAGGTAATAGCTCCAGATACCAAGGAACGTAGACAAGAATATTTGATGGGAATCCTACACCTAACCTACATGACTGAGTTACTGATATTATAAAAGGTAGGTTGCTCACTGAAAGATGATGCCTTTGCAAAGAACTTATTTGTTCAGTTTGTTTTGCTGGATCTGTAAATTAAATTTCTTTGTATCTTGTGAAATCTGTATCTGACATGGGGAATTTATTACAATATATTGTAACATACAAAGTTCCCAGATTTACTGCACTAGGGAAATGAATCTCTCCAAAGCATTTTGTATCCTTTGGGGACCTCTGATTGGGTTATAATATGAAATTAACCAATATTTGAGGAAATTCCCTATCATATGAGTAGCTCTATAGATGGCTCAAAGTGAAGTGGGATATTACTGAACTTTGAGAAGTGAAAAATATAAAGAAACTTGGGAAGATACATATAAAGTTTTAAAAAGACAGTCCAGAAAAATATTTTATCAGGGAATCAATTTTTTTTTCCTCTTCTCAAATCTTAAGTAAGTTACTTAACTTCTCTGGAGTTCCTTCACTTTCTGATAAATGGCATCTGAAGTCTCTTCTAGCTACCGATCAATGACCAGTTTCACACAGTACCCTCTCCACCAGTCTCACATCATAGATCTTGACTCATACTTTAACCAAGAAAATGAAATACATTCACTGAGGATTTCCTTTTCTCTTTATCTCCTTATCTCTAGTAAAGTGAGTAACTACTGGTGTGGTACAAGAGATACCTTTTATTTTAGTTGCTAATAAAGGGCTACACATTTTAATGTAATGAATAAATAAATGCATTTACATTTAAAAACCATTTTAAAAATGTGCTTGAGTTCAACTGAAAAAAAAAAAAAGGATACTTGTGATTCTCTCTAGGTACCTTCCCCGTCTAAGGTCAGCTTATATCTACTTTATATGGATCTTTAACTCCTCTGGAGAATTTAAGTTTTTTTCGGGGAAGGGCTGATTCAATTTCTATATCTGTATGACCAACACCCAGCATAGTGTCTAACACATAAAAGACACTTAAGAAAATGGTAATGGAAAATCTTTCTTGAACTAAAGAAAAATCAAGTAAGCAAAGCCAAGTAAATGACATATGCACAACTAGAACAAGATAAATGGGAAGAAAAACCATCACAAAATAATCCAAAATAGATGTTCCAAATCACAATGAACAAAATTGGCTCAAAAAGTTATAAGAAGTTATTTCCCTGTAATCCTTTATAGATGGGGGTGGGGGGTGGGGAGTGAGGTGGGGAGAGTAGGAAGAAGGTCCAGGGGTATGGGAACCTTGCATAGATCAGATTTTATTTTAATGGTTTTGCTGGGGGGTTATCTTCTTTTTCTTCTTTTTTTTTTTGATGTTAGGGAGAGAGATGCAAGGATAAATTTAGGTGAAATAAATACAAAACATCAATAAAATTAATTTAAACATGTGTCTGTTGATTGATTTATTGATGAGAGACTAGGACTACAAATATAATTATAATCAATGCCAAGAAACAAAGAACCCTACCTTTTCCAAAAGTGGTATATATAATGTGTGTGGTGGGGGAGTGGAGGAAGGAGGAAAGATTCTGGTTTGCTGCCAATTCACATGGCTCAAAATTTTAATATAAACAAAAAGGCCATATAATTATCATAACTGGTTCTTCTTTCTTGGTACCAGAGAAAAATTTTTTAAAATAAAAGAAAACAAATCCTGTGTCAGAATATTTGGAAAAATAATCTACAATTAAGAGAGAAAATTTATTAGTAAGGCCCAAAATAAGAAACATCTCATTCTTTTGTCTTCATTTAGCGCCAAATCTGGAAATAGTTTAGGGCACAAACAGTTGTTCTGCAATACAAAAAGTTTAGAGGTTTATAATAATCTTTATATATGATTATATAACATAATATATCATATAATAACCAATCTATATATCTAATATATATTAAGTCTGACAATTTACATTATATATGGAACTCCTTCCCATCCTGGAAGATAGAGAAGGAGCAGCAATTCAATGCACTGAGAATTTTTTTTAATCACTAAATTAAACCTGCAACATAGAGATAGATTACATAAAGTTCTCTGTGTCTATCCTCCCAGTGACTTTTAGAGATGTGCACTTTTCCCTCTTCCATATATAATTACATAACTATATCCACATATCTATGAGATGCTCCTGAAATTTGAGTTTTAAAGGGTGAAAGTGTAACTGCTTGAGTTAAAAAGAATCGCTAAAAAGAGTATTCATACCTGAGAGCCTGTGAGAGTTGGAATTCATTCTCAAGAAGAATGTAAGCAAATAAAACAAGTATCTAATCTCCTTACATGCATGCTATATGCCTTTTTCAAGGTGTGCATAAATTTATAAGCTATGCTAGTTTTTCTTTCTTTTTTTTTTTTAAATACAAGTACCTGGAACTCATGTGCCTTAGAAGTACCTGCTTAATAAAGGTTACTAACAACATAATAACAATAGGTTTAAAATTACTGAGAAGGAAGTAGTCCATTCATCTCCTCACTCCCAGGATTCCACTAAGTGAATACAATCTGTTATATGGACTTTACTGAAAAACAATGTACCTGACAAAAATTAACGATAAGTTCATTTGACATTTAGAAAATGACTCATGATTATAACTCTTAAAGAAGTACTTGGTGAGGTTAAATATAAGTTGCTTCATTTTTTTTGGCTAGAAAATGCAACTTATTAGGAGGAAGTAACACATGGGATTATTCATATAATACTAAACAGAATTTCCTAAAATTCTCAGTAACACCCCAAACAGCATGACCCGAGGGTTAAGAATGTTACAGAAAAAAAATCTCATTTTAAAAAATAGAAAGCATTATTTAAAAATAAAAACACAGTACTACCAAAGAAATGTTCACTTCTGCAATTATTACCACATTTTCTTGTATCAGGGATTGTTTCATTTTGTCTTTGTATTTTTTGTGAGACTTGTATTTGTATTTGTTTTTTGTTATCATACATTAAACAAAAAAGAAACACACTCTACAAATGGTTGCTTATAGCAGATTAAAAATGGGTCCCTTCAAATTCCCTCTCTGATTGGTGCTTTGGTGCTCAGATTAGCCTCATATTGGTGCTTTAAGAAATGCTTGTTGAAATGAATTTAATTTCAAGGGATATACCAAGTTCAGGTCTAGAACTCACCTTTTGACCTTGGACAAATTACCTAACCTTTCTAGGCTTCATTTTGCCTAAATGCAAATGGAGACAATAATAATTATTTCATGGGTCTGTGAAGTAAGTGCTCTATAAAACTGAGTGTACCATTAGAATGTGAATTATTATTATTTGTAGTAGCAAAGCAAAGCTAAGGTGTACCCTTGCTTTCCAAGGCTTAGCTATCTTTATATATCACTTCACCAAACAAGCATTCCAGAAAAAAAGGCATCTCCTATGTCTCAGACTCTTGTTAAAGTAATGTTCCCTTTTGTCAGAGTTAGAGGTAATTGACAGGTCAAGTACAACCTCTGAGACATGCAGGCTAAGTGACCATGGGCGAACCCCTTCAACCTCTCAGAGTGGCAGGCAATCATCAATTAGAGATGAGTTGCCTATTGTCATTGGAGAGAGGAATTTCCATGCCAGGAAAAAACACTTGTACTGACTAAAACACACACACACACACACACACACACACACACACACACACACACACACACACAAAACAAAAATCAATTATGTTATTTTTTTTAAGCATCCAACTACAACCATGAAATGGCCACCAAAAATTTCAATTCTAGATCATTTGTATTTTTTCCCACTGGAATCTGATTGTGATATTTGTAGGAGACTGCAACCATTTAGGAGGGAGTCAATATTTAAGTGAGCACACTTTATGAAGTGTCAATAGATAGTGATGATGTCCTGTCATTTAAAGAGTATCTTTTGAGCATTACCCCTGCCCATAAAGCAGAAGGTGTGAGTTGCTTTTCCAGTAGTGATGATAGGCTTTATTTTATTTTATTTATCAATTAGACAGACTTTCTCAGTCAGGGATAAAGAAGGCTGCCACTGAATGAAATAATGTAAATCAGCTCATTTTCAAGATAGAATCACAATCCTGACTTCAGTAGGATCATGCTCAAATTTGCTAGTCTGTAGTCTGTAAATAGATTGAATGTTACTGGCTTTTAAAGAATGAATGAATAGGAGAAGCTATGTGGCACAGTGGATTAAACACTAGGCTTGGAATAAGACTCATCTTCGTGAGTTCAAATTCTGTCTCATACACTTACTGTCTATGTAACCCTGAGCAACTTATTCA
The DNA here is from genome assembly GCF_016433145.1 of Gracilinanus agilis. Lineage (NCBI taxonomy): Eukaryota > Metazoa > Chordata > Mammalia > Didelphimorphia > Didelphidae > Gracilinanus > Gracilinanus agilis. The sequence continues at coordinate 389,962,506 of NC_058130.1, forward strand.
ATGCTATTAGCCTCAGTTTCCTCATCTGTAAAATGAGCTATAGAAGGAATGGCAAACCATCCTAGTATCATTGCCAAGAAAATTACAAATGGAATCATTGAAGAGTCAGACAGGATCAATAAACAATTGAACAAAAAGACTTAAATACAATATACTACTCTTGCCACTAGATTGAACTTAATTTAATAACTCTCAAATGATTCAGGAGGTGAAACAGAACTTTGCTATAAGTTTTAAAAAGTCAGCTTCAATTTATATAACACAAGACTATAATGGAAAAGCACTCCAGTATCTTTGCTAAGAAAACCCCAAATGTGGTCTTGAAGAGTTGACATAAATAAAATGACTGAATAACAAAAACATTTAATTCCAAAAAAAATATGTATCATAAAACAGGTAAGATTACAAAGGAAACCAATAATTCTAAAATGCAATGATCAGATACTAAAACCAAGTTTAAGGACTCTATGTTATGTTAAGAGTCCGTGTCCTAAATTAATTTAAGGTCAAATACAGGTGTTACCTCCTACAAGAGGCCATTCTAATCAGTTTCAACTATTGGTGACCTCTCCATTTCCAGAAATTACCCTGAAACTTTCCGTGTATCTCCTCCATATAATGTATTCTGCTCAAGGACAGAGACCTTATCATTTTGCTTATGAATCTATTCTCAGTATCAACTGTGGTGCCTTTGCCCATAAAAAGTGTTTAAGAAATACACCCTGGGGGGCAATTAGGTGGTTCATGAAAAGAGAGCCAGATCTGGACACAAGAGGTCCTGGGTTCAAATCTAGCCTCAGACACTTATCTGTGTGACCCTGGTCAAGTCACATAACCCCAATTACCCATCCCTTATTGCTCTTCTGCCTTGGAGCCAATACTTATATAGATTCTAAGACAGAAGGTAGGATTTTCCAAAAAATACTAGAAGAAATAATGAACTAGAAGATTTCAGAAAAACCTGGCAAGACATGAATTGATGTAGAGAGAAATAAACAGAATCAGGAGAACACTGTACACAGTAACAGCAATATTAACCAATGATCAACTACCAACAACATAGCTTTCCTCAGCAATACAATGACCTAAGAAAATCCCAAATGACTCATAATGAAAAACTCTATCCATTATCCAGAGAAAGAAGTGACTAAATGCACACAGAAGCATATATTTCACTTTCTTTCTTTGTTTTTTGGTCTCGTTTTTTTTTTACTTGAATCTTCCACAAAATGACCAATATGGGAAAGTATTTTACATGATTGAACATGTCATATCTATATCATATTGTTTACTGTCTAGGGGAGTGGAGAGGGCAAGAGGGGATTAAGAAATTTTGGAAATCAAAATGAAAAAAGTTAACACTAAAAATATTTTACATGTAATTAGGGGAAAAGATTAATAAATGTTTAAAAAGGAAAAATGCTTCTTTAGAGTGAATATTTTACTTTTCTAAAACTTTTAAAAATGCAAAATTATATAAAAATATGAACCTTCTTCTCTAGTACTAAGGTCTTCTCCATCTGCCACTAGCTGTGCATAGGCTTCCTTTTAGTATTTGACGAGGGATATTACAAACACAGAATCCTGCTTTTAAAAAGTTATCTTTTCACACAAAAAGTTTACATACAAGAGTTTGTCCTTCTGTAGACTGTGTTTCATTCAAGATATCACATACCTATAATAATCATTTCATTTTGTGCAATGAAAAGTTTAAAAACAACAACAAAACCACTAAACTGAAATGCAGCTAAGTTTTTTTTACTGGATATTTCTTATATCTGAATTAGAAAAGTATCTCAAATCAACCTTTTGTGTCTGTTTTGTTTGTTGACAGCAAAACTCTGTCATACTATCAAATTTCCCACAGTACGCTTATAGATACTAAAGCTACCACAACAGGAGAGAACTATTGAATATTTCTCAAAGTGGGATGGGGAGAGCAGTAAAATTTCCCTTAGAACTACTGGGTGGGCAGATTAGTTAGGCATGAATTAGCAAGGTTCTACTGTAATTTGATTTTAAAGCATAGTTCCTTTTAACTCGCAAAGCCACATTTGCCTTGTAAGCACATTCAGAATCTTAAACCAAACAAATTATTATTGTTTCATTTTATTTTAAAGAAGATTTTGGGGACATCTCCTAACAAAACAGTATTTGTCTTAGAAATAACAAGGCAGCCCTTCTTAACTGACATATCATCCTCTCTTTTAACAAAAACACTTTAAAAAACAAATGGATTTTGAAATACAAGAAAATTAATAGGCATTTAAACCCATGGTTACACTTAAAACTGGGCTATTGAAGCATTTAAAGAGGAGGTTTTAACCTGGGGTCCAATAAATTTTTTAAAAAACTATTTTGACACATATGTAAATATAACTGATTTCCTTAGTATTTTATGTGTTTTAATTTATGTATTTAGAAACATTATTTTGAAAAGGGTCTAAAGGTTTCAGATAGCCGAAAAGGACCGGGAACACAAAAAAGATAAAATATAATTAAAAAAAAAAAAAAAAAAAGCAAAAAGGGGGCAGCTGGGTAGCTCAGTGGATTGAGAGCCAGGCCTAGAGACAGGAGGTCCTAGGTTCAAATCCGGCCTCAGACACTTCCCAGCAGTGTGACCCTGGGCAAGTCACTTGACCCCCATTGCCTACCCTTACCACTCTTCCACCTATAAGTCAATACACAGAAGTTAAGGGTTTAAAATAAAAAAAACAAAAAACAAAACAAAACAAAAAAAAGCAAAAATCTCCACTTTATTATAAAATCCTTTTAAGAACCAGAATTAAATTCCACACATAGACTGATAGAATCATTTCAGATAACCTGGGAATGAAGAAAGAAATCTAAGGAAGGGATTAAATTTTAATGTATAAATTCAGCACCGAGTTAGGCCATTAGGTTGTACTAAGCATTTCCCAACTAGCAGAAAAATGTTATAAAGCACTTCTCATAACTTCATCAAACATAATAATAAATAAAAATAAGGCCAATAACTGTCACCCTGCCAGCTCCCAATCCCCTGGAAAGTAGGTAATGCTAGTCTTCTCTAGATAACCATTTCTCCCCTTATCTTATTGCTTCTTTTCCTCCCTCAGAAAAATATTCCAACTACATAGTTCAAAAAGGAACACTGACTAATTCTCTATGGTATGTATCTCACAAATCTATAAATGGAAGTTCCTCAATTCTTTATTGATAAAGACAATCAGTAGCAAAAGAATATTTTGCCAGACTGAAAAATATCAGTGACTTTATTTTGGATAACTAAGTGGCACAATGGATAGATTGCCAGGCTTGGAGTCAGAAGAATCAACTTTGTAAGTTCAAATCTGGCCTCAGACACTAGCTGCGTGACCCATGACAAGTCACTTAACCCTATTTGCTTCGGTTTTCTCATCTATAAAATGAGCTAGAGAAGAAAATAGTAAACCCCTTTATAGTGTCTTTGTCAAGAAAACCCCAAAAGAGTCATGAAGAGTTAGAGTTGACTGAAAAAGATTGAACAACAATAATAATAATAAAAATAAGCTTATAAAGGAGGAGGTAGAATACATACTAGAAGAAGACTATGCAGAGAAAGAATGGAGGGTTATTTTTAAGGCAATCTTTTAAAAATTTAAATATTTATTCATTCACCACAAAAAAATCTAAAGGGCTATAAAAGTATGAACTTCATAGAGAGTACCTCCAATTTCCCCTTATATATTAATCCCCAATAAGATGACTACACAATGGAGAAAGAAATATTCAATAATTCTTCCCTTTTGGTCAAGCCTATATTTGGATTGCTGGAAGAATTCATAAGATCCCATCAAAACTCTATTTGGCCTGGGGGCAGCTGGGTAGCTCAGTGGATTGAGAATCAGGCCTAGAGACGGGAGGTCCTAGGTTCAAATCTGACCTCAAGTCACTTCCCAGCTGTGTGACCCTGGGCAAGTCACTTGACCCCCATTGCCTCACTTGACCCCCATTGCCTACCCTTACCACTCTTCTGCCTTGGAGCCAATACATACTATTGACTCCAAGACTGAAGGTAAGGGTTTAAAAAAAAAACACCTCTATTTGGCTTAATAGCAGTTATGGTGGCTATGTATTAGTGGTGATCATAGTAGCATTGATGGTGGTAGCAGTGTTTGTGGTGATAGTGGTAATCATGGTGGTGGTAAGGAGAATAATTGACACCTAGAACCTCAAAGTTTGCAGAATATTTTATATTCATGAACTCATCTGAGCTTTATATATTCCTGGGAGGTAAATACAATAGGTATTATTATCTCCAATTCATTAAGTGCCCATGGTCCTAAAACTTATTTCAGAAGTAGGCTTTGAGCTGAAGTCTCCTACGTTTCAAGGTAAGTACCTTATCCATCACTGTAGTCATATATCATGATAAAATGGTTTGTATTGATATGATTTGTTTTAGAATATCTAGGGTGCTGGCTTAGATAGTCTTCAATGGTTCCCTCAGTCATGTCTATGGCTTTATAATTTTACTAGTCAATTAGTTGGCGCTCCTGAAAACCCTAGTGGTTTCACATAATACACTAGTTCTAATGACTAGCAATTCCACATACATAAACACCATTATTTTCTATTGGAATCACCCCTCTAAAATGGCTAAATGTCAGAAAAACTTTTGCCATTAAGGATTAAAATTAAGAACAAGAGAGCGATCCTTTATTATTAATAAAAAGCTTTTTCAAACAGTACTACACAATGCCACTTAAGCAATATCATATCATATAAAACATTTTCAGGAAGAACCATTAAACAAATGGCCTAAATGTTACTACACATTTTAGTGTTGTCCATATTAATGCTAACGATTGGGACTTGGACTCAGTTTTCATCTTTGTATTCCTGGCTCCTAGAACAGTATTTAGTATGCTGTTGTTGTTTAGTGGAATCCAACTTTTTGTGACTCCTTTTGGAGTTTTCTTAGCCAAAGAATACTTTGCCATTTCATTTCTCCAATTCACTTTACAGGTAAGGAAAGTGAGGCAAACAGAGTTAAGTGATTTATTCAAGGTCCCTCAGCTAGTGTTTGAGGCCCGATTTGAACTCATAAAGTTGAGTCTTCCTGACTCCAGAATCAGTGTTCTATTTATTGCACTAGCTGTCTGCCCTTAGCAATGTAGTAGATAATAAATGTTTGTTAAAAAAAAATGTTCATTGATCAATTAGTTTTCATTCATTCTAAAATGTAGCTCAGAATATTTCCTAGCTGTCTTTGAGTGTTTAAGATTAGCAGATGATAATATATATAGCTGTTTAAGGTTTGTACTTTTACTACAGGTTTCATTACTATCCCCATTTTACAGAAGAAGAAACTGAGCCTCAAGCATTTTTTAAAATATTTTTTAAATAACTTGTCCAAGTTTACACAGCTAGTTAAATGTAAGAGGTATGTTTTCAGCCCCCGTGACTCTCAATGCAGAGTCTAAGTTTATTGATTTGAAGTAGCATAACAAAATGAGTTGATTTATGAAGCTACTAAAAGAAGGTGTCCAGTATTTATATACTGCATATCCAGTATACACTGATACTTTTCTTTGGTAAGTGACTATTTATAAGTCTTGGGGGGACCACAGACTTAGAGCTGGAAAGGATCTTGGGAGTCATCAAATCCAATCTTTCATTTTACACATATAGAACTTGAGACTTAGAGGTGTTAGTTGAATGTTCCAAGGTCACACAGGAATAAAAATGTTAAGTGACTTACCTAGAACCTCATAGTCAGTATGAACAAGAATAAGGACTTGAATAAGGAGGAAAACCAGAATCTGAACCTTTGTTGTCTGGCTCCAAGTCTATAGCACTCTGATATCCATAAACAATAAAAAGCCCAACAAATAGAAATTTCATGTTGCTTCATTTAGAAAGTGTATTCTCATCATCCAACTAAATAAACTGTCTCCTATTACATGTGGTTTCAATTTACAGGGTATACTGTTTATTTCTATTTTTTAAAAATCCTTGCCTTTTGTCTTAGTATAAATTCTAAGACAAAAGTAGCATGGGTTAGGCAATCAGGGTTAAGTGACTTCCACACAGTGAGTAAGTATCTGAGGTCAGATTTGAATCCAAGTCCTTCCTACTCCAGTCCAGGAATGGGGGTTTTTGTTCAAAATGACTTCTGTGAATAAATAGTATGAAGGTGATGTAGAGGGTCAAAGCCCCAATCAAGAACTAAAGAGACAATTTGCTAAAAAATAGTTTACTTGATATTTTCCAATGATTTCTACAATCTGAATCTATTTTTTCACGTTTGTAAAATGATTTTTTAATTTGTACTTTTCTTGCATGTGTGAATCTACTTTTTTCAAAGTTACTTTAAGAGAATTTATTTCTTAGTAAAAGCAGGATTTAAGCAGGAAAGCCACATCAAATATTTATATGACAGGCAGTGGGAATACCTAACATACAGTGGGGGAGAGATGCCTAATTTGGTAAGAGATGGCCATTCTCCCTCTAGTCTTTCTTGTCTGTGTGTTTCTATTAGAATTAAGTAATGAGATGTAAATCCCAGGCAGAGGTATTCCAAAGGTTATGGAAAGTTACTGAAAAACACAGACACATACACACACAATTGCCAAGGAAACTCTGGTGTGGAAAAAGTGGGGGTGGGAAGGTAGTATTCAAGAACTCCTGTACTCTTTGCCATGCGATGGAATGACAAATAGAAATAGATGAGTGTGTGATATCACAGAAAGAAGTAAGTCAAAGTTTGTACCAAAAGACACAGAATTTTTGAACACTCTTAGAACCCAGAGTAACAATGGGTTGAAGGGTGATATTTGATGTCTGCTAAGTCAGATGGGCAATAGCAAGATCCAACATTTCCCATTAATGAACTGAGATAAACTTACAGATTAAAGTATTTTTAATTTGGAACATTAAGAGATGTCACAGATCTAGTCCAACCTACATACTTTTTAAACCTTTATCTTCTGCCTTAGAACCCATACTAAGTATTTGTGCCAAGGCGGAAGAGTGGTAAGGACTAGGCAATTGGGATTAAGTAACTTGCTGAGGGTCATACAGCTAGGAAGTGTCTCAGGTCACATTTGAACCCAGGACCTCCTGTGTCTACTCTTACTTCTCTATTCACTGAGTCATCTAGGCACCCCTCAACTACCATTTTTTTAAATAGAAGAGGAAATTAAGGTCCTTAAGCTTTAAGTGATTGGCACAAGATCACCCAAGTAATAAATAGCACTATAGAGATTTAAACTCAAGTCTTCCTGAGTTTCCATCAATGAATAAAGGAAAAAGTACATGTTAATCCCCTGATATGTGCAAAGCACTGTCCTAGGGGCTAGAGAAACACACAGAAGAAGCTCATATTCCATTGGGAGAAAACAGTACAAACAGGAAGTCAGAGGACAAGGCCAGGTGGTCCTTAGGATTTGATACTAAAGCAGATACATTGACAAAACCATATCAGCTTCTGATCCATGGAAGTGCCATGGATGTTTTTTGTTTTGTTTTGTTTTTTTTAAAGAAATACAGGGAATACAGTGAGTATGCTTTCTGAGGTGGCAGGGAGGGGGTTACTGTAGCACCTCCAGAAGCCATTAATGGACTGTGTCTTCACAGAGATTACTCTTCAGGATGGCAATTACAAGACACTGGGTTGGAAGATATACCAATGGCCTGGCAGGGTGGGAAGCTGATGTTCTAGCAGGTACAGGAGTTGCTTGGGCTCACAGTCCTGGGATGCTTCTCCTAAGATTTGAAAAAAGGTAGTCATTGAAGTGATGCTTATGAGTTGTCCTTTCTGGCACCCGCTGTGCCTTCTATCTTCTGCCACTCTTTCTACTATAATCCTGTCAATGCAGGCAATGACAGACATCCAAAGAGATGAGGGGACAGAAGGGTCCCAAGGAGCTGAACGTTTGGGCTAGGAATTACTTAACATTCTCCCTGGTATCTATCCATCCTTCCTCTTTTGATATTTTTCAAATGATTCCTATGTGTAGTAGAGGAGATTCAAAAATAAATTAAAACATTTTCTGATCTCACTGAATTGATAGTCTCAGTAGTGCCTATACAAATACAAACAATTATGAAATGTGATAACTGTGACGGAAGATAATAACAAGAATACAGGAGCCAAGACTACGCAATATCAGAAGGAAAGGTAATTCTCCGTGGTGGTTAAACATTAAAGCTACTTCTCTCCTTTCCTCCTAGCTATTTACTAGAGTTAAGTAAATTAAAGATGAAGTTGCTTTAAATATGGGTATTGACACATTCCACATTTACTATTTTTTGGGCGAGTAAGAAGCTACTTCCTTGTGTAAGAACATGAATTTATAATGCTTCATTGGCTTTTACCAAGGTAAATGGGGTGACAATGAAGTAATAATATGGTGCTCCCTTCAGCACGGAAATTAAGAAAATAAATGTGATTATTTTTTTTAAGAGGGTAATATGGCTCTTAACTCTGCCTCTTACTCTTCAACTAGGCAAGACTTCACAGTTACATGTTCTAGTTGGCTCAGCCTAAATTGGGACAGAAATGGCTGCTTCCAGCTTCCATTCATGCTTTTCAACTTTTCCTGTGGTGGTGGGGGGCAGGAGGAGATAGTATACTTACAGGAAAAGGAAGACACTCACCTGCCAGTTCAGACAGCACTATCTTATACATAAATATAGCTTACAAAATTTAGGAATATAATACACACATAAACAATTTCAGAAGTATGTATATGCATGGTATTAGTATAAACTATTCAGTTTTTATTTGAAATCTCTTATGCCAGTTACAGCACAGACATATATTGCCTTCACAATCACTTAGATGGGTTATATAATTTGCCTGCCAATAGAAACATAAATCAATCAATGTGAACCTAATCAGAATTCCATCTTTCTTACATTTTATACATATTTATGCTGTCAAAAATTACAGTCAAATGTCTTGCTGTTCTAAAGTTAGAGACAACTTATAGACTTTCATTTTACATGATCTTTTTGTAGGGAATTGGGGCAAGGCAGGGAGTGGAGCAGTTTGAGGGTTGTCTAAAGGCATTAAAAGGTTAAGTGACTTGCCCAGAATCACACTGCCAGCATGTGCAAGATAAAGGACTTGAACTCAGGTCTTTCTGATTCCAAGGACAATTCCCTAACTACAACATAACATGGTTCATCCATAGTCTATTGTAAAATTATTCAAACAAATTTAATACCTAGGAATTTTTGAACATGACCAATAAAATCCACTTTACTTTGAGATTGATTTACTTTTCTACTCATTCATTTTAGATAAGGGCCACCTTCTTGAACATGTAACAAGATTTAAAATGGATAAGGACTTAATTCATTTTCATAATATTTTCAGAGTTGTCAAGAAAACTTGTCCTAACATGTTGTCTTCAAGGATGACTGAAGGTACAACAGCAACGTGGGTTAAAAGTTCAGTAACACGAAAAAAGATTCGTTTTTGTCATTTTTATATGTTTTGTTGCTCTGGTCTAATTTCTTGGAAATGTAGATATCTTTTAATTTAAAAAAGACCCTTGCATAAGACCCACAATATATAGTTGACAATTACTAGAGAAGTAAAATTTTCTTGTATGACAAATAAAGGGTTCAATGAAAGCTCCTTTTCATTGTTCTAGCAACATTATACACCTTTCTTTCCCCACTGTGCTATTTTTATTAAGATAACTTAAAAGATTATCTTTTAAGATAAAAATTATTTGAGAAATATTCAAAGGAATGAGCAAAAATATAGAAATAAGATCTATTTCATGCTTGAGATGAGGCGGAGTGGAAGGGAAGGAGAAAGCAGGAGAGAGAGAAGAAAAGATTAAGACTTTCCCTCCTAGCTAATCATAATGTCTCCAAAAAATTTATTTCCTGAGAGCAAAGCCACAAACCTATGAACATTTTCATTGCTAGAGCTTTATGTAGTAACTAAATCCATGTTTAGTAAAATTGGGGGGGGTGGGGGAGGAGAGTCTTATTCTACATATGGAGGCCATTGGCATTAGGTGGACATTTTAATCATCTGTCCAGGAAATACCAGTGACCACATATTAACCTGATATCCAGAAGCAACCAAGCAAGGTCTACATTCAAAGAGGATTTCCCATTCCTTGACTCTGCTGAAGTCCTTTATGAACACATTATCTGATTTCCTACTCAATCAGGTGGTACTAGCTTTTAAGCTTAGATTTGCCAGTTGGGGTAGAGGAGGAAATAGGGGCTTCTTTCTCAATCTACCCTCTCTCTCTTCTCCTCCCTTTCTCTCCCCTCCTCCTCCTTATCTTTTTCAACTACTTGAGAAAAGTTGGAATAAAAGTATGCTAACTTGAGGAAATAGTCTAACAATTAAAATGTGGCACAATTCCACTATTTCCCAAGCAGACAGGTTTAGCAATCCTTATATTATGTTCAAGAAAAGTGAAGAATAGAATTTAAACAACTTTCTCAGAGTCACTCAGTGAGTCAGTGTATAGCCATAAAGAGATCTCACCAATTGAAGCTCTTACTTTTGGACTTCATAACCACAAAACTGCAAACCAGACGAACACTTTGCCTTTAGCCACTGAGGGAAATTGTAAAAAGGAAGGTTTCAAAAGTAATCAATGGTTCAACATCTTCTGCAGTTATCTTTCAGTTTACAATCTCACACTCAAAAGCATACTTTACTCAGATTTCCCATTATAATTCATCTTAAACTAACCTTAACAATTGAGAAATGATATTTATCTATGCAATTTCCCCTAAAGAGTTCCATGTGAAAGCCAATGAGCTAGATGTATGATCCTGGGCAAGTCACTTAACCCCCATTGCCTGGCTCTTAAGACTCTCTTGTGCCTTGTAAACAATACAGAATATATTGATTCTAAAACACAAGATAAAATTTAAAAAGAAAAAGAAACTCAATATGAGGTAGTGTGCCAGTCAGGCAACATACATTTATTAAATATTTATTAAATGCTTACTATGTTCCAGGTACTGTGTTAGGCACTGGGAATACAGAAAAGGGCCAAAAAAAAAAAAAAAAAAACGTCTCTGCCCTGAAGAAAATCACATTATAATGAGGGAGGCAATACACAAAATTATCAAATAGAGACAAGATACATGAAGGATAAATTGAAGATAATCTCCAATGGAAGGTATTAATAGAAGAGGAACAAAAGGAAGACTTCCAACAGAAAGTGGGATTCAAGCTAAGTTTTGAAGGAAGTAAGAGAAATGAGGAGGCAGAGGTGGGAGAGAAAGCATTCTAGAAATAGAGGACAGCTGGTGCAAAGTTGGTAAAAGGGTCAGCATGCATGAAGAAAGAGGAGAGGGGCAGTATATCTGAAGCATAGAGTTCATGAAGGGGAATAAAGTATAAAACTTGAAAAGGAAGGAAGGAGCCAGGTTGTGAAGACCAGAACTATTATATCATACCTTCTAGACTCTTTTTCCTAGCAGGAAGGTAGAAATAATGGCATAGAAATTTTTTATAAATTCTTAGAGAGCATAGTAGAATGGGAGCAGTTTTATATAGAAACAGACCACATTTGTGTATAACAAATTCTCCTAAAACAAATGGTTTAAACAACAACAGATATTATGTATATACAATACACATACATATGTATGTGATCTTTTCAAATGAAAAAAAATTAATACCAAAAACTATTTTGTAATTCTGACCAAGTTCACTTCCACCTTTCCTAACCAACTCCAATGCACTGAATTAATGTGTTAATTAACCATAAAAAGAATTCTAGATTTGGTGTAAAAGGACTCCTGCCACCTAGTTACCTCTATGACAACAGTCACAGGTCATTAGCTTTTCTGGGCTTTAAAAGTAAAAAGAGGAGGTTTACCAGAGTATTGGTTCTCAAACTTTTTGATCTCAGGAGCCCTTAATCCTGTTAAATATTATTTAGGAGCTTTTCTTTACATGGGTTATAGCTACTGATATTTGCCATATTAAAAATGAAAAATGAATCTACAGTTATTTGTACTCAATCTGGAAATGGAAAAGGGTTTGACTACTACACAGTTCCTTAGGATCCATTTGATTATTACAGATGAAGCACATGAGATACTGAAGAAATGGCATTAAGAGTAGTATACAGATCTGCCTTGAACATAAACTCAAGAATGATTACTTTAACCAAACACCAGAAATTTTTGCTGATCAGATACAATATTTTCATGCATTAAGCTCAGCAATTAGAGAAACCGTTTATTCATGAGAAAAATGTGTACCCAAACCAGGGATTTCTTTTCTAGAAGAGAAGGCTGCTGCCTGAGATATCTTTATCATTATCACTGACATCCAGAAATAGATTATAAATTATAAATTTATACTAAGAATTGGAAATCATCTCATAATATCCCTCTACTATAAAGTATTCATTTGGTCATTTTAAAAATGTCCTACTATAACGATTCTACATTGCCCATGGAAAATGTGTGTATGAAGGCATATGCAAATACAATTTCCAGTACCCCAATAATGATTAGAAATTTTAGTCTGGTTTTGTTTCATAAACACCCAGGCACAACTTTTGCTCTGTCTCCTGGCTTCCTTGACATCCTACAGGATTTAGCTCAAACTCTACTTCTGTCTTTCCCACATGCTAGTGTTTTCCTTCTGAAATGATTACAATTTACATGTTATATAAATTAAATGGTTTTTCAATTAAATTAATTCATTTATTTTCATTTTTTATTATCATGCAAAACATACTTTCATATATTAGTACCTATTAGAAGACCACACTCATACGAAACCAAAACCCCAAAATAAAACCATAAAGGTACTGATGTGATAGAGGGTATGCTTTGATCCACATCTGTCTGACTTCAAGCTGTATATATCTTCACTGTACTTAACTGTTGGAATGTTGTTTCTCCCATTAGATTATGAAGTCCTTGATGGCAGGGAATATTTTTGCCTTTCTTTGTATCAATTAACACAGTGTGCAGCTACAGTAGACACTTAAATATTTGAAGGTACTGTTGCTGTTCAGTCATTTCAGTCATGTCCAACGCTCCTTTGGACCCCATTTTGGGTTTTCTTGGCAAAAAAAAAGATACTGCAAGTTTGCTATTTCCTTCTCCAGCTCATTTGATAGATGAGCAATCTGAGGCAAACTGAGTTAAGTAACTTGCCCAAGATCACACAGCTAGTATCTCAAGAGAGCTTTGAGCTCACAAAGATGAATCTTCCTAACTCCAGGCCAGGTACTCTATCCACTGTACATACCACCTAGCTGCCTCAGTGGTGGTAGTGATGAGGATGATGACGATATGCTGAAGTCAAATGATAGACCAAAACCAGGATAAAACATTACACATACAAACTAGAGAGAAAAATGGAAACCTCAGTGTTTGCTGAGAAAAATCTGTTTCTGATTTCCCCAAAGCAGCTTTTATTTGTTGAAGAAAGAAACAGATTCCAATGCTGCAGCATATCTGCATATAACATTTCACAGAAATATCCTCAATACATTAACTAATAATGGTTGTACTCATCGAGGCTGAAGTTTTTATGTGATTTTAATATTTTCAAAGTTCCTTATGCATGTTCATTCATTTGATTCTTACAACCGTATCCTATGAGGAAGCCAAGATTCAAGAGCCATTTCCAAGTGACCATGATTTAAGGAGAGAGGAAAAAAAGTGTTCTAATGACAAAGTTATTCAATTGACAAAAAGGAAGCACCACAAAGGTAGGAACAGCCAAGAGGAGTTTGTTGCTGTTATCAACAAATTAATGAGGCTATAAAACTAGTAAGCAGTAGAGCTAGGAGTCAAACATGAGATTTTTGTTGTTTGTTTTTTTTTCCATTTGGGTTTCCAGGGTGCAGCTATATATTGTGTTGCCATATGATCTTTGTAAATGTACCATGTGCAGCTGAAAAGAAGGTGTATTCCTTTTTGTCCCTATTTATTTTTCTCCACATATCAATTAGATCTAATTTTTCTAGGACTTCATTAATCTCTCTTACCTCTTTCTTATTTATTTTTTGGTTTGATTTATCTAGATCTGAAAGAGGAATATTTAGATCTCCCACTATTATGGTTTTACTATCTATTTCCTTCTTGAGCTCTGCCAGTTTCTCCTTTAAGAATTTGGATGCTATACCACTTGGTGCATATATATTGAGCAGTGTTATTTCCTCATTGTTTATACTGCCTTTAATCAGGATGTAATGACCTTCCCTGTCTTTTTTAATCATACCTATTTTTACTTTGGCTTTGTCAGAGATCATGATAGCCACTCCTGCCTTCTTTTTCTCATTTGATGCCCAAAAGATTTTGCTCATACCCTTAACCTTGAACTTGTGTGTGTCTACCCGCCATATGATCTTATCAAATTTAAATCAATGAGGCCACAGTGTAGGTTCATGAAGGAGATAATACTAAATTCCAACTATAATCTAAGGAATATTTTTGAAAATAACTATAAGCTGAGTTAAAATGCAACTATAATGACATACCAACATTCATTCACTTACATGAATGTTTCTTGATTACCTTTTATGGACATAGCACCATTCTACCTACTGTGGAATATACAAAGAAACCTAAAACAAGTTCCTAAAAGATACTTACAATTGAACTCCTCCTAGCTTTCTCAGTGCATTGATGGTGCCATCATTCTTTAAGTCTCAGGACCTTGGAGTCACCTTTATCTCTTCCTTCTTTTTCACTTCCCACTCCCATGTCCATTATTTGACATTGTATTACTCACATCTGCTCTCATTTTTCCAGGTGAATATATTCATTCAGGTCATCATTTCTATCTGCCTTTCCCCCACACCCGTATACTGCTCTATCTTTCAAATCCACCAGGCTAATCTTGTTAATGCATATATGAAATCAAAGTATCCCCCACTATTCAAAATATTCAATGGCTCCCCAATGCTTAACAAATGAAATACCAACTTCTTAGTTTAGCCTACTAAAACCAAACGTCAGATTTATGGTATAGTTCTTTTCTGGGGAGTACCATTTCTTTTTTTAAAAACATTTTTTAAATTTTATTTAATTTTAATATATTATAATGTATAACACAATATTATAATATACACAATATACCTATTACATATTAATATACAACATACAATATGCAACTTATGTAATCTGTCATAAATATATAATAAATTATAATAAATATTCCTATTAAAGAGAAAACATTCTCATGTTACCTATGTCAGAAAAGGAAGGGGGTTAGGAAGGAAGGGGGTTAGGAAGGAA